>NW_017306704.1:588977-613573 GCF_000935625.1 Nanorana parkeri
GCACATGGTTGCATTGAGGGGCCCTTGAGGGGGGGGGGGGGGTCACTCCATGGGTCAGCGGAAGTCCACCGATCCATGGAAACAGCAGACTGCCACTGTCATTATTCAATCCCCAGTGCTACCAGTTAGTTCCTAGGACCGCCTAGCATCCTAGCAACCAATCACCAGCAGAGAGGGAGTTGAATAATGACTGTGGGTTGAATGCTGGGAAGGGCAGGGAGGCAAAACATGCTTGGTTGGTTGTTATGGTGCTGGGGAGTCCTAGCAACTAGCAAATAACTTGTTACCTTGTTCTCCAGTCAGCCGCCCTGGCCCACCAACAAGGTATTTTGGCTCATGTGCATATCTAATAATGAAGGACCAGCTTTACTTCAGAGATCCATTCTCATGACTTGAACTGGAGTACTTCTTGGGTAAAGGAGTTGAAATATTAAACTTTGTCTAATATCAGTTAAAGACAATAATTTTGTTATGTCACATTTGCTTATTTTTTTATTTTTGTGTGTCAAACATGAGGTCTGAGTTGCTCATGCTCTGTCCTTATGAGTTCAGTACGGAACTAAGTCATTTGCTTTTTTTATGATTGCAGCACGTGCTCTGAGTTACTTATCTATGTCCTTATGAGTTCAGTTCTGAACTAAGCCATTTTCTTTTTTTATGATTGCAGCGGACATCGATGATATGAAAATCTGCTACGTTTTACGAGACAAAGAAAACGCCACTAGTGATATCTTTCATTTTACTGTGGAAGACAGTGGTGAGTACAATGCTTTGTTCATCTATAAAAAGATACTTTGCAATTAGGGATAAGCTCAGGTTTGGACTGAACCCCGGTCTCAGGTAATTTTCCTGAAGCCCTGAGGTAAGAGTCATTATTTATCAGGTCATCATAAGTCAATATAATTACACATATTAATCAGAGGCCTCCCTACTTCCTTCATTCTTGTGCATGATAGATTTCAGTTCTCACAGAATTGTATCAACAATACTGATTGATGGAGAGGGTCTTGTCTCTGGGTGTATCTATTAGGGGTGGCATTGGGCTCCCATTTGCCTACTGTTCCTCTAAACGAATGGTTTTCAACTTATAAGTTATAAGGAGCCTCAACTGTGGCCCCTGACAGCTCTAAAGGGGTGCACATGGTATTCAGTATATATAAAGACTTTAGACATACTAGAGGAGACAATCACAGACTGCTGACATGCCACATGGGTGGTTGAAGAATGAAGACACACTACAGAAGATAGTCAGTGACTTGGTGCTTGAGACTGCTGGAGATCACAGCCATTAAAGCCTCTTTACACATGAATGCTTTTGCTACCAAATGCTGGGGTCTGCAAAGGGCCGTAAAGCATGTACCAAAGGGCCACAGGTGGCCTTCAGGCTGCAGGTTGGGCACCAGGTCTCTAGACACTGAAAAAACAATGGTGGATGTGTACCATGGCTCTATTTTCAACTGTCCAGAGGTCCAAGAATGATCACATATGCAGAAATAGGGCTTAGCACCAGGTACTGTGCCTGAAGCAAGAGTTAGAAGATTCTTGGAGCTTGTAAAGCTGTATAAAAGCCCTCTGGAACCTAGGGGCTCATTTGTATTAAATATGGTTACAGCGGGTGCTGGAAATTTCTTCCCCTTGTCATGCAGATTTGGACACAGCATACTGCTAGGGCAGGTGAGAAGTGGGAGGCATTCTTCATGTTGCCTTAACCAGGTTTTTCATACACAAGTGGTGTCAGGCAACCTGCCTGCTTGACCAGTGCAACGACGTACAGAACACCTTTTCCATTTCATATTTACATCATATGAGCTGGAAGTGAAGGAGGTACTTTCCATTTGACTCCTGTTGCATACTATCCATTATGAGATAGTTCAGGGTATTACAGTGGCTACTTCATTGACAACAACTAAAGGAAACCGCAAATGCCAGATGTAATTTTTAGAGAGCATTGGCTCGCTGGCGCCTGGGATTTGTACTGCTCTAGACATATTACAGAGACTGCAGTTTAGTTCCCATCTAAGCTCCAAGCACCCCTTTTGGTTCTGCCAAAACATTGGCATTTTGATTACAAGATGAGTGGAAAGCTGGGTTACTAAGAGGAGCCATCTCTAACATGCTGTGTCACTTGGGTTTTGTTACCCATAGAAAGTTCTTGAGGAAGATTAAATACACCTAATTTTAGGCCTTGTGGCTACTTTGGTGGTTTGTTGAAATTTATATGTGAGTGAGTCAACTGGTGCCAGTAACTTTGGTATTTATAGGCTTCCTGTAAACTCTTATTAACATGTATCACTAGAAAAAAAAAAAAAAAACCTTTTTCAGGTTTTTACTGCTCTCTGGATCCCGGCTGGTTACATTTACCCTCTCCCAGAAAGATATGGGAAATCGAAAATTTTACAACTGTCACTGGAACATGTGTACCCAATGAGGGAAATGCTTCAATGGATACACTTGTTTCTGTGGCAACTGTTTAAACTGACCATATAATAGTAGAATTTTGTTTTAAAAAAATGTGTATTCGGAACATTCCTTTAAATGTTTTAATAGTCAATGGGGTCAAATTGACGATTTATTGCGACTGTAGTAATGAGAAAGAATTTTGGCAAATAAACTAAATTCTAAAAGTGAATGTGGCTTTTGTTCAAAAAATTATTTTCCGGCATTTCTTAACTTTTTTTCAGTCACGGCACCCTTTAAAAGTATGCAAAATCTTGAGGCACCCTAGTCTAAAATGTAGTGGATTTTAAGGAGGGGACTACACGCAAAAACACCACATTTCTATGAGGAGCCAACCTTCATATCAGATCCCCCCTTCACATCAGATTCACCCTACTATCACAGCAGGAGTCGCAGGTGTGGAAGCATGGGGTGGGAGGTGGAGCAGGCCTGGACAGAGGTGAATTACCATCCTTTTCTGAGGAAACCATAAGGCTTAAAAAAATGCCTAAAATGTTAAAATCAAACAAAGTTATCAAATGTTCTCTTGAGATTTTTTTGTATGAACATTCCTACAAAGATCTACCAGTAAAAGGCTAAACTAAGAGGGGAATTCCCCTCACTTTGGAAAGATTTTCCTTTCACTTTCTGTTCTGTCTTTAGGCCAGAGGGTGAAGGGAGTCTCTTCAATAGAACCCATAAAACGAAAAGCTGATGGGGGTTTAACCATCCTCCACTTTATCCAAAACTAGGGGAGCACTGATACAGTTTTTTCGGTAATGATTGCAAGTACCATTATTTTTCTTTTAGGTACTCGCCGATACCGAGTACCGGTGCCTTGCGCCTCGATAATCAGGAAGTCCCAGCTTCCTGATTGCCCCCGAAGCCCGTGTTCTACCGAAAGAACACTGGCTTCAGAGGCTGCCTGGCTTCCTGACTACTTAAAGGAGAACTATGGGGTTCTATCTTTTCTTTATTAATGCATTCCTTGGGCTAAATAAGTAAATTATGTAATTTACTCTAATTAGCCAAAATAAGGCTGTAAACCCTTATTTAAGGTGGTGGGCGGGGATAAGCGCCCCAATGAGGAGACATCCCGACCTATCTGACGGGATCCTCCCCACTGATCTTCCTCACTGTGACTGACAGTGATTCTTGAGAGCTGCTGCGCGTCCACAAATATATGGACATGTGCAGCACCTCTGTGCACGCAGCTCTCTCCTTACCTGCACGTCCCCGTCTTTCCCCTCTGTCATCAGCGATCCACAGTCATTTATGTATGTCAGTGTCACGCAGGGAGAGAGAGAGAGAGAGAGAGAGAGAGAGAGAGAGAGAGAGAGAGAGAGAGAGAAGGAAGCCCTTTTTCTCCATCATTTATCACGTATGGGCAAGTCCATATATGGCGAATGATGTCACTGGGGATCCCTGCTGATCGGATGTTTACCAGTGTGCTGCTGCTAGGTAAATGCTGAAGAGAAAGCCCTCTTTCCCCTCTCTCATCAGCGATCCCCAGTGATTTGAGGATGTCAGCGTCACACAGGGCAGAGAGAGAGAGGGGGGAGAAGGAGCCTTCTCTCTCTCTTAATCATTTACCACATATGGGCAAGTCCATATATGATGAATGATGTCACTGGGGATCCCTGCTGATCGGATGCTTGCCAGTCTGCAGGGATAGCCAGTGACATAATTCACCATATATGGACTTGCCCATTTCTAGTAAATAATGGAGAGAGGGATGGCTCTTTATCCCCTCTCTCTCTGCCCCTATGTTATGCTGACATCCTAATTACTGGGGATCGCTGATGAGAGAGGGCAAAGAGCACTGAATGTGCAGGGAGGCTGAGTCCATTTACTTGCTGCTGCCTTCTCACTTCAGACTCCGCCTCCCGCTCACAAATGCCAGCGTGCACACGCTGACAAAACAGAGCTGTGCACGATGAGAGGAAGCGCGGCCACAGCAATGAGATCATTTGAACAAAAAGCTGTGGGCGGGCTGGATCAGCTGTTAACGCCCCCTAAGAGGAAAGGAGCTCGGAGCAGGGCTGAAGACGGCGTTTACTACAGGTTTTGAGGGTTTTATCTTTGATGTGCTGCGACTTTAGAAAAAAAGGAACGATGCTACTACAATCAAGGTAAGGTCTATTTTTATTTGCCCTTATGTCATAATTCTCCTTTAATGTTCTGCTCTACTGTTTAGTAGGTTGTTCCTGCTGATGCCATATAACACTAATCTGCGTGTATGTGGTGGCGATGTGAAACAAGTTAGGTATGCGAATCAGAAGAGGGCGACAGTTAAAGTCCAAATAACCTTCCAGTTTAAATCTAAATACATTTCAGGTGCATCAAAACAAACAGCATGTAAAGTCTTACAGTTTGCTTTCCTTAACCTCTTGCCGTCCGCCCGTAGTAAAAAAACGGACGGACGGCACTGCAGCATCTGCGGGTTGCCGTCTCCAGACGGCAATTTTTTTCTGCTCGCGCGCGCCCCCTAGCGGGCACGCACACCACAGCTTGAATAGAAAAGTCTGTCAATATGCTGCAGAGAAGGACTCTTGCTCTCTGTGGAGATGCAGTGGTCTCTCTGCAGAGGTCTGACACAGCCCCTGTAAGTCACAGCTGGAGCTCACCAATCAGCATAGGCTATGAACTTTGCTGATTATGGAGCTTTATGTGTTACTCGACAGGGGGGATGTTGGACCTCTGCACAAAGATCACTGATTCCACACAGCAAAAATCTAGCTCTGCAGGGGACAGACTTTTCTACTCATGATTTTGTTTGATTCACCTGGAATGCATTTAGCTTACAGTATTTAAAATTAAATTTCACTTTCATTGCTATTCACAAAAGGCTGAAGAGTTTGAGGAAGGCAGGAGAAGTGAACAATCTAGGCCAAAATAGCGGATTTGGTAAAATTCTCCAATTCAGCTCACTTTCCAGTTCAGCTATGTTGTCCGAGATTGTTCACTTCTCCTGTCTTCCCCAAACTCTTTTGTGAATAGCCCTGTAGGTCTTTAAGTGAATCTGTTGCTTTGCCATGCATACCTTGTGAATTTTAAGGTCAACTCTACCCAAATATTTTGTATGCATGACCCTGGCATCATATCTCTATGGATCTCAAATTATGTGATATCCACATGTTAATTAGTGTCTCCTTGCATTTCTCAAGGCCATTATGAAGGATTTACATTCTTGCTATTTTGAGCTCCATTAGTTAATGTAATAGACAGCATTTGTAACCCTGCATGAGGCGCATGACACCGTACTTAGGGTGCCCATAAACATCCTGACAATAGCAAGGACTGCTAGGGATTTTGCCATCTAAATGGTTTATTTCTGATGTCCAGGGAGAGACAATAAATGATTGCATGGATCATTGCTTATCCTGTGTACAAACCTCATCCATTACTCTTCTATGAGAAGAATAAAAGCAGAAAGTACTGCATGAGTGCAGCTGTTACTGTCCTGGACTCTATCATAACATACTGATGGATACATTGATATTTCCCCTGCAGCCATAGTAATGGAGATATCTGCCCATCTGCGGCAATGGGCACACTTCATATGAAATGAATGCAGTCATGTGCATTTGGGCTGGATATGTTTTGTATCATTGTGTTGTCTATAGCTAAAGTCAGATTTAGCTGACAGCCATGAAAAAGAGCCTGGTGCAGGGGCATAGTTTGCCTTCACACCCAAACAATTCTCTAATATTACAACATACATGAAGTTAGATTTGTGTTTCTTGTGGAGTGTTTTCTGCATAGAGGAACCTGGAGCTGTATGAAAGTCTGTTAGTGAGATTGTTATTTCTGTGTGAAGTTTATACTGCTGTGCACATCACTAACTAAACCTATGCTCACAGCATGAAAGGTAATCTTCTCAATATAGAGGAGTGACGGCAGAAAAAGACCAAGCAGTCCATCCAGTCTACCCCTTTGTAATTTTTTTTATTTCTTTTTTAACCTTTTTGAGTATATATTTATTTTTGTCCCAAAGCATGTTTGCATTCACTTACTGTTGACTGAATCCCTACCGCTGCTGGATGTCTGTTTCAAATATAAACTGCTCTTTTGGTAAAATAATAATGTCTAAGGTTCATTTTGAACTGTCTTAGCAATCATTCACACCTAGGCATTTTGTCGCTCAAAGCTAAGTGTAACAAAACGCTCAAGAGAAGGAATCCAATTCACTTGTCTTGAGATGCGACAAAATGCTCAAGACAACGAATCCCATTCATTTCTATGGCCTCTGATCACATCTGTGCGTTTTGTTGCAAGAAGAAAAACACCTGTCTCTGGAAAAAGTACATGAGCTACTTTTTGGCAGAGTTCAGCGCTTTTTGGTCCTGTAGACTTCAATGGGAAACTTTGTGCGACGTAACACTCAGGTGTGATCAGGGGCCATAGAAATGAATGGGATTCCTTCTCTCATGCATTTTGTTGCGCTTAAAGGTAAGCGTCAGAATGCATAGGTGTGAACGGGGACTTAGGTCATGTCCCCATGTTCTTCATTTTAGTTATATATTAGAAAATACTGCCCTCCTGAACCTTATTCACACCCTCAATGTATTTAAAGGTTTCATCCATGTCTCCTCTTTCCCTTCCTTGCGCAAGACTGTACATATTAAGTTCCTGCTGTCTCTTCTGCTGTCCCCTGTGGTTAGAAAATGCTTGCAGCAATGGAAAAGCCATGTTTTTTGCTTCTAGTAGCTTTGTTAAGCAAAATAGTAGGGGAGCAGCGGTGGTAAATGTGAGTACAGACAGCGTAGGTCCCCTGTTAATTTGGGGCATGGTAGCATTGGGGACCTGTATAATTTTTGGTTTTAAAACTGGTGTTGATATGCCAAAAATAATTTTGTTGTGTTTATCGTTTACAAATGAACCCTGATGTTAGGCCCCCATGATCACATGCATTCATGCAATGTGCGAAAAGCAGGTGTCATGCTTGTGGTGCCATTGCATGTTAACGGCACTCTAAACATGGCAGGCAAAACACGTATCTTGGTGCACATGTTACTGTGCAGTCAAAAAATACCTGGAGAGCAAAGCTCAAACTGCTGCACGAGCTTCCTTGCCTCATTTGTCACACTTAGGGCAGCCTACGTTGAGCATTTGTGCATGCGGCAAGTGCAAACAGGACTTAATAACAAGAAGTAGCCTGTACCTATGTTTTTGTATTTGATGTATAGTCCAGTAAAATCCAGTTTAATATCGGAATACAGTATATAGATATGGTTAGAGCTTTGGATAATGAATTCTTGCTATTTCATCACAATTGCTAAGTATCCATTCGGGGGGTTGGTGATTGGCAACTGTGCTCAGGGGCCATAATCTTCTCTGTCACAGCGTGTCAATAACGCCCTATGCCACCTGACACTGGGGCTGACATGGGATCTTGCCTCTCTCTGTTCAGGCATGTTATCCCCAGTCTGCTCTCTGACATTCCTGTAAAGAATTGAATAGTCAGATTACTCTGGAATGATGTCACACACCAATCATTTGATTCTAACCTCAGGTTGTGTCCACCAAATTTCTTGTCCAAGGTAGCCATGGACATATTATGTTAGGAAGCCATCCTAATTCCAAGAGATTTTGTTGGAAATGTTAGCAGATGACCAATCATATAAACAATGGTTCCTCCATCCCCATATAGAAGGGAATCATTCCTCCACTGCCTATGTGTTGGATACAATAGTCTTGGACCTCTTTTATTTATGGCAATTGCCATTCCTTACATCACATGATTTGGTTCCTTTACCTAATTTTACCTTAAAAACAATTTCTTTTTTTTATGGATATTGACTCTCTGTAAGATGTAAAGACTATAGTTTTTAATTATAATGCTCATCTGACATTGTCCTTTCAGTCTGAATGGCTCTGAGCTTATTAGGTAAAATACATATATACCTCAATGTTACATTTTTAATCAGACATGATGGGATCTGCCAGTATATGGTCTGTTTCAGAGCAGCCAGTCAGTCACTGTTGCAGCCACTTTCCAGTCAGCTATTTCACATCAGAATACAATGCTTATCTCTTCCCCAGTAACATTGTCCCACCTCCCTTCAACAGACAGCCGACATCAAAGCATTGCTTTTCTTAGTTCAGGTAGATTGTGGCTACAGATGTACATTGCCAACTTTTATTCCTACATTTCTGGACAGGTTCCAAGTTCCAGATGAATAAACACATCACTAAGAGGATTCAAGGACTCTTTTCAGGCTATGAAAAATACTCCAGAATGGCTTGGCGTTCCCTCTTGTGCTTGGCCTTTTTAGATGATTTCTTAATGTAGAAAATGCACTCACTGTCGTGTTTTGGTTGCTCGCCTCTGTTCAGCTGTCACAGGTTAATTCAGTCCACATATATTGTTTCCATTGTGCAGTGATGTGTTGGTGCATAGAGAGGAACATGTTGGTTACATACTAGCAACGGGCAATTTGTTTTCAATTTCATTTAATGAACGAACAACTAATATTTACTCCAGGTTTTGCTCTTGCCAAAGTAGCTGAAAAATAATTTCCTTATGAGTGATACAATTTGTGGTTCAGTTTGGCATAGAGTACTGGATTAGGTTGAATGTGACTGTACTTGCATGTGGACAACCCATTAAATGTAAATCAATATAACTCAAAATTCTTGTTTCTAGTTGTGAATAGTCACACCTGGTTGCATTTAAAGAGGGTAAAGATCAACTGAGGCATATTTAGTGGCTTTGTTTAAAAAAAAAAAAAAAATGTTATATTTAATAGCTGCACATAATAATTTGGCTGGGCACAGTTTTGTGCAAGCATGAGAAGGCTTCATAGACTTCTATTGGCTGCCAAACAATTTGTCAATGAGCTATTATATAGAAAGTATACAGAAGTCTATGGTGCTGCTATAATGGCAAGATGGAATATTCTGACAAATGATTTTAAATTAAATAGAAACGTTTGTGAAAATGACACCGGTCACATTCAAATGCCCATACTCATCAGTCCCAACCAAAAGGCCGGGTGGCGGACGACAGAGACATGCCACGGCCGTCACCAGTAATCCAATGTACGTAAAGCTGCGGCCGTCACCAGTAATCTACAATGTTACAAGCATGATAAGATTCACAGTTTCTAAACCTGTGGATCTTGTCATGCTTGTAACATTGTAGATTTTAAATGAAAGTTTGAATTAAATTCTAACAGTGTACGGTCAACTTAAAAAAGAGACTCTCATGAGATCTGATGTGATGCACAGTCTGTTACAACAATAAATAGAAAGCTGCACTGGAAACGATTGCTTCAGGGTTTTTATTATGCACTTGAGGTTTCATTAGTGTGCCATAATGCGGGAGACACATGGGAAAGCATCACTTACATTATAACGAGTTTGGGGTCAGTTTTGCTTTAATTATTGTCTTAAAGCCCAACTCCAACTTAAAATAAAAAAACATTTCCACCCTGCCTCAGGGGCGTCCCGAGGCTGGGTGACACCCGGAGCGGTAACCGACTGTCACCCCGCCGAGACGTCACTGTGCGTGCGCGACCGCACCCCCCCGCACGCCCCTTGTGAAGCCACTGCCCTGCCTCTTTAAAAAAAAAGTTCCAGTGCTGCCTTTGGCATCCTTCTGCACTGCTGGCTGACTTTCCCATTCTTGTTTGAGTGACACCCTGCATCACTCAACCCATTTAATGGGAGCTTAGGTGGTGATGAACACACCACCTGAGGTTGTATCATCATGAAACCTGGGCTCATGGGAGAACGCTGCACAGAATTGCACTCGCATATCACACGTAAGTGCCATTTTCTACAGCATTGGTAATTTTTAGAGAAGAGAAGCTGAAAGAAGAGGAATAGGACCCTGCTCATCACGACCAGACTGAACATTCCTGCAATTAAGGTATGCATGCAGAAAACATTTTAAATATAGGTTCAGGGGATACAAGGGTGGCTTGTGAGGAAAGACTGACCTGAATTTTTTTTTTAAACAGTAATTTTTTAAACTATTATTACATATACAGTATAGTGCGTTGAGGTATTCACATTTCTCATTCCATCACATATCCCAAAAATAAGAGCTTTAAGGCCCCATTCACTCCAGATGCATTGGCATCCATTTTTTCAATGGATGCCAATACAAGGACTTCTGAAAATGAATGGGTGTGAATGGGGGCAGTTCACACCAGTATGTTGTGTTGATGTGAGCTGTCCTGCACAAAAAAAAAAAAATGTAGAGAAGGCTTCACTTTTTTTAAGCATAATGTAATGCTTGTTTAACACGTATCAGTGCAACTCAATGCACATCAATGCAAGGAAGAACCAATACCCTATATAGCTTAGTGTTAAAAGCAAACAAAAAACATAACACACGTGTCAATGGACTTGCGTTTAGCCACATCCAACACTCATATTTTAATGTAAATGCACCCTAAATGTGGGTTAAAAAATAGCAAGTTACTCTTTAGGGGTAGGGGATGAAGTAAGTTCTCTTCAAGCTGAGCTGTGTATGTCAGCACTATATAAAAGAAAAAAAATCAAACACTGTTTCTATAAAATACATACATTATATAAAACTGACATCAATAAAGAATTACAGTAGGAACTTAATGTTTATCCAGTTTGGCTCCAAGCCAGTTCACATCCCTGTATTTGTGAATAGAGAGCACACACAGGATAAATGTTAGATGCAAGGCACGATAGTGGCTTGTTTTACTCAATAGAGATTCACATACTTTGGCTATGTTCATTAAAACCCACCTCTGACTTTTCTTTTGGCAGAGAGAAAAAAACTGCAGTTTTCAACCTGTTCTACATGTCCTTCCATAATGCTGCTATATTATGTATTACTGATTTATAGTTCTTGTCTGTTTCTTGATGTAATAAGTGACAGATAAGGGCATTGAAATATGTTAAAATATATGTAATTGTAACTACATATGTTATGGCTAGAGTTAGGGCTGTTACACACAATGGTGTGCATGCACACCCAATGATCAGCCATATACATTGGATTTGACAGTCCTTAACTCAGATCATAGAACAGTCAGATTAAGGTAGCATAACATTTAAGATGTAAAATGCAAATCTCAAAGAACACAAGAAAAAGATGAAATTAAGACCAGGAATAATTCAACAAGTATCCTGGGCAAGGCCTTAGTTATAGAGCAACGATGACAAGTACATTATATTACCAAAAGTATTGGGACGCCTGCCTTTACACACACATGAATTTTAATGGCATCCCAGTCTTAGCCTGTAGGGTTCAATATTGAGTTGGCTCACCCTTTGCAGCTATAACAGCTTCAACTCTTCTGGGAAGGCGTCCACAAGGTTTAGGAGCGTGTCTATGGGAATGTTTGGCCATTCTTCCAGAAGCGTATTTGTGAGGTCAGGTACTGATGTTGGACGAGAAGGCCGGGCTCGCAGTCTCAGCTCTAATCCATCCCAAAGGTGTTCTATTGAGTTGAGGTCAGGACTCTGTGCAGGCCAGTCAAGTTCCTCCACCTGAAACTCGCTCATCCATGTCTTTATGGACCTTGCTTTGTGCACTGGTGTGCAGTCATGTTGGAACAGGAAGGGGCCATCCCCAAACTGTTTCCACAAAGTTGGGAGCATGAAATTGTCCAAAATGTCTTGGTATGCTGATGCCTTAAGAGTTCCCTTCACTGGAACTATGGGGCCAAGCCCAACCCCTGAAAAACAACCCCACACCATAATCCCCCCTCCACCAAACTTTCCACTTGGCACAATGCAGTCAGGCAAGTACCGTTCTCCTGGCAACCACCAAACCCAGACACGTCCATTGGATTGCCAGACAGAGAAGAGTGATTCGTCACTCCAGAGAACACGTCTCCACTTCTCTAGAGTCCAGTGGCGGCGTGCTTTACACCACTGCAGCCGACTCTTTGCATTGCTTGGATGCAGCTGCTCGGCCATGGAAACCCATTCCATGAAGCTCTCTATGCACTGTTGTTGTGCCAATCTGAAGGCCACACGAAGTTTGGAGGTCTGTAGCTATTGACACTGCAGACAGTTGGTGACTTCTGCGCACTGTGCACTTCAGCATACTCTGACCCCGCTCTGTCATTTTACATGGCCTACCACTTCGTGGCTGCGTTGCTATTGTTCCCAGTTACTTCCACTTTGTTATAATACCACTAACTGGTGACCGTGTAATATTTAGTAGGAAGGAAATTTCACAGAACACCCAAATCCAATGATTTGGATGGGTGTCCCAATACTTCTGGTAATATAGTGTATCTAAGAGAGGGGTGGGCAACCTCCTGCCCTTCAGCTGTGATAAAACTACAAATTCCATCATGTATCTGTCTCTGGGAGTCATGTCCGGGGCTGCGAGAATTTTGCAATGCCTTATTGGATTTGTAGTTCTGCAACAGCTGGAGGGCCAGAGTTTGCCTCCCCTGATCTAAGGGAACCAAACTGTATCTTTGTACAACTACATTTTGGAACTATGCCTACCAACTGTTGGAATGGAACTACCACCAATCCTGGTAGGATAAGGTTATCGGTTTTCTACAAAGAATTCTGAGGAAACTCCAATTACCATGCCCTCTTTGAAGCACACCCACAAAATCACACCCTCATTTTAAGCCACAAAATCATACATCCTACACACCCTTAAACAATTGGTCACATTGGAACAAGGGACAGACATTCAAGGTATTAAGACAAAATGAACAGATTTCAAATAATTCTAATTATTTGACCTTAAAGGTGGACAGGTGCCACCCCAATAAACTGCAAGCAGCGGGCATGCTTTTTAACTGCAAAGGTGCAAACAGAATATGTTGCTGCTGGAGACATTCGCACAATGGCCGCAATATTGAATTGGCATCTGAGCAGTGCCACTGGTGGGTTGGCATCTGCACAGTTGAAAAGCTGACCTGCTGCTCACCAAATATTGGGGTACTACCAGGTTGACACCTGCGCAGTGCAATATTTACACCACACCCCTGGATGGCTGGGCACAATGCCAGAAACAATTGTTTGCTGTGGATTGTCCCCAGCAAATGGGGGCGAATGGAAACCATATGGTAGTAAGGAACACTGTAAATAGGAGCGGTAATCATCTTTAATTGTCAGTAATTGTAACTAGTGGATTACTAGCTTTTAGGCAGCAGGCTTGTACCCCCATATTTAAATGCATCTCAGAGCTAGAAATAACGCAGATTGCTTCCAGCCATGTGGGGGTTTTTTTTGTCCTAAAATAAGTTATCGAATATTATTTGATTAAAGTTTCCTCTCTAAAAGTTTACAGGCCTCCTCTTTGTTAACTCTCTGCTATTTGAATCTCCTATTTAGAAATAATTTACATTGAAGTACACTTTTCTATGAAGAAATGTGTCCTTTTTTTTTTTTGCTTGCTGCAAGGCTTATCTTTGAATACAATGGACTTCTGTTTTTTTTTTGGGGGGGGGCGTTAGGTTTTCTTGTTAGTATATTTGTTTTTATTTAATGTTGATAGTTCCTTTATCTTAGATCTTATCTAAGACTTTCCTTATAAATAGGCTTTTGTTTCAGGGTAGTATTTTGGAGGTTTTATTTCTTTTGCATTTTTTTTTATTGATTTACTTTTTTTGTTGATAGGACCTTTTATTAGGCTTGATGTGTACAGTTGTATGCTGTTGCTTCCTTAAAAAAAAACAAAAAAAAAACTGTGCACATAAACCACCTTACAATATATCATTTTCTATTCACTACACCCCTTATTACCCTAGATAAAATAAAAATTAGGCCAACATTAGTTAGGCATGGTATCCCTAATTAAATTGACCTGGTGCTGGCCATGTTTACACTGCTGTATCCTCTGCTGTATCTAATTCTTGTAGTAATGCAGCCTGTGCTCATAGGTAAATTTGGACTTAGCCTTGTGGCAGTTGCATGCTGTTACTTCGTTGAAAGAAAACAATGTGCACCTAAACCTTCTGTATCCTCTGCAGTATCTTAGTTCTTGTAGTGAAGCAGCCTGTGTTCATAGGTAAATTTGGGCTTAGCCTTGCTATTTAAAATTGTCTTGCTGCTGGCCAATTTTACACTGCTGTGCCATCTGCTGTCTTTTAATTCTTGCAATAACATACCTGCCTGTGCTCTTCTCTGGTACATATTGGCCAATTCATTTGGAAAATGATATGTTATCTGTACTTCATGGGAATAGTAGTAAAGTGTGACACTTCTCTGTTTCTCTTATATTTCAATTGTCGAAGGTCAGTTATAGTCACATATTCCACATTTCCAGGTAAAAAAACGTGTATTATTAGGAGTTTAACAGAATTACTCTAAGGGCCTGAACACGTGGGTGTGAAATGGTGCACACAGAATGCATCCCTGACATTTAATGAGCATTCCCAAGGAATGATGAACAAAAGATACTTTGAACTGAATGACACAGTACACACAAGTGCTGAACAAAGCACTATCACCTTTCTCATGCTATGCTGTATTAGAATGCATGTGGACTGCAGCCTATGTGAGTGTTAATGTTACTCCCACCCACCCCAGGGAGCACTTATCCGCAGGACTAACACTGTTATTTCTACACAGCAGCTGGCTGGGGTCCTAGTATACCTGGTCTAGTTGTTTTACACAAACGTCATGAAGAGAATGGGAAAACATGCTTTCAAATTCTCCATCTTCTTACTATAGAACTTTCTCGTCCAATTTACAGCATCTTGATTGAGGAATGATGAGACAAGGGTCAAGAAATTAATTTGAGTGTTTTAGCATCCTGGGCAATATATGAGCAGATTGGCTCTTACTTGACAACTAGAGAAACTATGTCCACCTTGTACCTTAAATTCCTCAGAGTATGCCCATCATCCTCAGTCTTACTGAATGCAGTAACACTGGTGGCTTGTTTTTACAATGAGTTTCTGATTGTGCTAGGTGAGTCAGGGGCAGTCTGGTATAGTATGCCATTGTCCATACAGTGAATCTGGGGCATGTGGATACTATGAATTTGGGTCATGTAGGAGACTACCAGGCTCCGCAGCAGGCAAGTACAGTATACGTAAGCATATAGGTGCAGAAAGTCTAGAGGGGTATTGAATGCAGTCTATAGATATGGTGAGTATGAGTACTATAAACTTGGGTCTGTTGATTTAAGGAGCATCGGGTCTTGTAGGTGAAGCAAGGGCAAAGATCCTAAGTCCTGGCATAGAGGTTTTATTTGGCAGCTTTACCTTGAAGTATGTTACATTTTTCAGCTGGGCCAAAAGAATGCTTATAGCTGATGTTAGCAATGTCTAGATCCTCCTTAGATGTATTTAATGTGGCTGAAGGGCTTACTCCAGTAAAATGGCAGGTGTGGCTTGCACCTGGCCGCTGTAGAACAGGAAGGGTCAAAAGACAAGGAGACGCTTCGGGGCAACATTTTTTTCTACAAAATTTCAGCAACTTATTTAACTGTGGCTCTGACATCTGTGTGTGCTGTGCTGCTGTTAGAAATAATAGAAACAGGAAATGCTTATCTACCTAGTTTATAAATGAGTCCTCAACAGTACCAGTATACTCACCAGTGGTGTGCCTACAGAGGTGCTAACTGTTCAAGTGCCATGAAAGCTTTTTCAGAAATGTTACCCAGATACTTCACAGGCCTGTGATTTTGTTTCAGTATATAAAATGGAAAAAAATACATTTCACATAATGCTATTGAAGAGTTACAACAGATGCCTGTCCATATCTCTTTCTAATGCTAGATAATTGCACTTTCCATCTCCACAGATTGTCCCAGACAGACTGTTGAGGCATAGACTGAATGTGACTGTGAATTCAGCATTGTCTTTAGGGATATCTCACCTACCCTGCATAAGATGTACATCACTAGTCATGTTGCATACCAATGTGTTAGGGATGTCCAGATACTAGTTCAGATACCAGTGCTGATACTTGGCATTTTCATGAGAACTACCAGGGTGGCAGCAGTTGCAGCTGGGACCTGGCTCTGGCGCTCCACCACTGTCCTGAAATCATTAGTCTGTATTGTTTTAGAAAAACTGTCACATGACAATAAACAAAAATGTATCGGTACTTGTATCTGTGAGTACTTGGACAAGGATCAGTACTTGTACTTGGAAAAATTGAATCGGTGCATCACTTATATATATTTATTTATTTTTAAATGCATTAAAAGGGGATGTACAAACCCCAGGAGCTTCATATGCTTCCTACAAATGACAGCTGCCTCCTAACTTTTGATTTTTTTCTAGTTTAGTCCTGGAGCTGGAAAAGTATCTGTACATGTACGGTACTTGGTATCTGAACATCCCTACAATGTATTCATCTGCATTTACTCACAGAAAAAAATCTGGTTGCACACCGGACTTCTTTATGTAACTGCAGATGCTGGAGTAAGATGGACTCGGCCAGTGTACAATTGCCATTCTCGCTAGTCCTGCTGTGACAGAGCAGTTATACAGGGCTATAGAAGGTAATGTGTCCATCTGTTATGTTTTGTCTCTGCTTGGTGCTGTGAGAGGATTGAACCTTTTTCCTAGAGAAAAGGGTATAATTGGCGATCAGCCACAAAGATTTTCCAACAATATCGAAAAATATCTGCCGTTAACTCTGAAAAGTTGGTCAGTTCTTAAAGGAGAACTATGAGATGAGTGATTTTCACTCATCCTCATAGTTCTAGCTGACATGTGACAATGAAACTGTCACAGGTCGGCTCAGTAGATCGGGAGGTGAGCGAACACGTACCGGCATTGGCTCACTTCTCGATCCTGTCACGACAGAGAGCCGTGGAAAGGGAGGGGCTGGATTCCCCCCTCCCCGCTCCGATCCTCCAGCGCTGACTGGAGGAACAGACGGGGGAGGGGGCGGGGGCGGGTACAACTGGCTCTGCCTCTAGATAGGCAGAGCCAGCTATCACTCACGCAGCTGGGCGGATCCAGACATAATTGTCGAGATCTGTTTCAGCTGCGGCGTCTCAGTATACCGTGAGCTGTAGCTCGTGGTATACTGAGCTTAGTGTGACGGGAGGACGCTAGTTTGTGTCCTCCTGTTACCCTTAGGAGAACTATGCAGAAAAGCCTAAACCCCATAGTTCTCCTTTAAGCTCATCTCTAGTTTTACAAATGTTAGTAAGAAAATATACAATGTTATTTTAAAGTAATTCACCTTAAAGTACATTTTATTTGACCTTTATCATTTTTACCTAGTCACTGTTCATTATTTCTATTATTTTAATAAATATACAGATTTGTAGATTAGCAACTAGAAGGAGGATTCAAAGCAGTCACACAGTCTGTTAGGAGAACACACACATAGATTCGATTCGAGAATTGAGAATAGGCTCAATTCTTGAAGCTGTACCCTGTGCTAAGGATCTTTGTTTGCAGACATATGACTGTCATTTACAAATCTTGTTGGTCTGAAAATAAATGTCACTTATTGAAAATAAGCTCCCTTGTCCAGGTGTTTTATCTTTGTGAGCTAAGCCTAGTACATTGTTTGTAAACATTTTAGATCACACCAAGACTTGAATTGGAAGTGATCAATAGTAAGTTACACTCAATGAGCAGTATGTCACAGTAGGAAGCAAAGGGGTTGATTTACTACAGGCAAATAGGCATTTCACTTTGCAAAGGAATATTCCTTTTGCTAAGTGAATGAGGTGAAACTTTGCTGACTTTCATCATTCAATCATATACAAACAATGATGCTGTTTTTTTGTTTTTTTTGTTTCCTTACTCATAATCAAAGTAAATTTTCACTACATTCTTTAAGCTATGGGAAAATTCCCTTGTATATATAATGAGCAAATATAAATTGTTCTTACTTCCATGTATAATTAAAAGATGTACATAATTGCACGTTTTTTACAACTCACAGTGATAGGATTATTTATAATAAGTTGTTCACTTTTGTCTAAAAGAGGGAAAGACTGTCGTTATGCCTTTAAAAATGTAAAACTGGTTTAGCATTTCTATTCTTTTCCTTTGACTTAGCTCTTTTCTATGTAGGGACCTTTACCCAAAGGACGTTTTTACAACATGTGTGTATGTACATTAAACTGTACACCTGGGAGTACAGGTGACCCTAGGGTGTGTAAGTAATTGACTTTAACCTATGTAATACAAAAATGGCATGCCTAAGGCTGCAGGTTGCTATCGCATGAAAACACCTCCCAGGCTTTAGCACGTTCTTGCCTCATCACCACTATTGTTACTGAGTGCAATAATGCCATTAACAATGGACGGGGGATCCCTATGTTATACCTATTTCTAGACTTGACCTCTTTATGGTGACTGTACAGATCCTTGTAAAGGATGCCAGGGGACTGGGCTGTGTATTAATGATTCCTGGATGTTTCAGTTAAAAGCTTAACGTGTTTGCTTTTGTTTTAAACGTTTCCATTCTGCACTTGAATTCCTTGCATGCCTGAACTAGTAGTGTTCTACCTGCCGATAAGCAAATCTTGTTCTCTAAAGCTCGGCTCGGCATATAAACTACCGAGATTCCACTGGCCCCTGGGTTAATGAAAAATGCTTTCAGTACACCGCTCCATCCATATTAATCATAATTTCTATGGGAAGTTGTTTTATGGTTGAGAAGTAAATATGTATCAGTACATTTTCAGCTATGTCTCTAATATACTTTAAGGCCAAGCAAACCATTTTAAGATATATATGTATGTGTATACACTGTGTGTGTGTGTGTATGTATGTATGTATATATATATACATATATATATACAAACTCCATGCCCAAAAAAAATGCATGGGCCCCTCACAAAATTCTTTACCAGACCCTTGACCCAAGCATTAGCCTAGCAGAATAGGAAAGGAGGGGGGAGATCATACCAGACCACATGCCCTCAACCCTCAACATGGGGAGCGTGCATCGCCATGGTGCTTTCTCCATGTTGATGAGGACAAGGACCTCTTCACCACAACCCTGGCCCAGTGGGGGAGGGGGTCTGCTTATTTTAATCTGGGTGCCAGCTGCCTCATGAATGAGTAAGGGGTAGTTGTTATGTCTACTCATTCACTAAATAAACAGTAAGATAGTAAATAAACACACCACACTGTTTTTGACATGTTCTTTATTTATTTTAAAAAAAAAATGTCCTACCGCGTAAATCCATTGTCAATCACGTCGTCCAGCGATGTAGATCCTCGTCAATCATGAAGCTGACTCTAAAAAAGAAAAAAACGAAAGAAAAAAAACCTGCCGCCACGTCCACACCCAATGAACTCGGGGCCGCAAGTGGCAGCTTTGCTCCAAAAGGGAAACAGAGACGGAGCAAGTTGTGCACTCAGCTGTAGATCCTCCAATCATCTCTGAATTGGTGCTGACACTGTTCTCCCTTCTGGATGGTGCCTACTTTTGTCCCCCTATAATCCCTGTGTGTGTTGCAATGTAGCCATCTCTCAAAGCTTACTCTCGTGATGGTCTAGCTCACCTGAGCTCATGTTTGAGCAAATGTGATGAGCTCACATTTAATTTGCTAATTTGTATTAAGATTGTAGTCCCATCACAGAAGGGGCTTGGAGTGGTGTCTACTTTACAACACACACACAGGGACCATGGGGAACAAAAGTAGCCACCCTCCAGAAGGAAGGACAGTGTCAGCACCAATTTAGAGATGATTTGAGGATCTACAGCCGAGTGATACACAAATAAAATACATTTTTGGTAATAGTTAAGGTACTTAAATGCATTTTCAAACTGTGTTTGAATCTTCTGAATCCTAACCAAATCTTGGATAGGACACACAACCAGTTAGAGAAAAGATTACTTTTTATTTGTAGTATTTTTTCCCAACCCACAATCATTTGTTACTGATTCAGTAATTAGATCCTTTTAAAACGGAATCATGGCTTATTTACCCATAAGTAAACCTTTTCATAAGACAATTTAAAAAGCAAATTTAAGCAGAATTGAAACTAGTTGTTGTTGATGGATTACTGTCAGCCTAGAAGATTGCAAAGTGAGCTTTTTTTTGAAGTTGCTGGAAGGATTACGGCTAAGTAAATGGTTATAAATCACAAGTAAGTGGCCTTGACTTGTTATTGCTGGTCTGAGGATTGAAGTCAAGTCAGTGTAGTCTTGTTTAATTTTGGTTCATAAGCGACTGTCAAAGCCAGGCATTTTTCATCTTAAGAGAGGAGGTTACAAATTCTTTAATGGATACACGACCTTCATATGGGTTACTCATGTGATCTGTGTTCATTCTGTTTACATCATGGAATGTTGGGATGGCCTTGGTTATGTCTGATTACATGGACCAGAAAACGAATATCTATTCCAGTGATGCTCTAGTAAAATGTAGCGTATGTCCAGTCTGTACTGGACATGTATGAACAAGTATCTAACAGACATTTAAAAGGAACCTGTGGCCACTATAAAAATGAGAAACAAGCAGCAAACGTTGAAGCAAGCATTTTAAGGTGCCTTAACATTGTATGTAAGGTTGAATAAAGACCAAGGTCCATCCAGTTCAACCTATGGGGTCTATTCACTAAGCTGCCGTAGGCAGCCGAGTGAATGACCGACCTAAAGAGAAGTGAGCCGATAGCTGTTCGGCTATTCACTTCAGGCTGGTACGGCTGATTTCAGCCATATATCAGCTGAAATCAGCCGTACATCGGGTGGCTTCCCGTGGCTTCGGGTCGGCCGACCCGAAGTGCAGGAGGAGTTCGACTCAGCCGATCCAGCATCTGGATCGGCTAAGCCGAACCTCCGACAGGCTACTCGCTGCTGTTAGGCCTATTCTTATAGATGCCGAACAGCAGTGAGTGAATAGCCGAATGCCGCTGAGGGACCGAGCAGAACAGAAAAATAGTTTAAAAAGTACAAAAATTAAATAGAAAACGATTGTGCGTAGCTAGCAATGACAGCTAGCTCCGCCCAACAGTTTTCTATTGGCCGGCGGTTCTGCTGCCGGTCAAAAGAAAAAAAACTCCCGGGCGCTCAGGGAGTCTCCCGCTCCCGGCCGCCCATGAGAGAAACACTGCTTTTTCTTTTTTTTTTATTTATTCTAACACGGAGCCGTGTCAGAGTAGAAAAAAAAAATGTTGCAAAAATATTGCAAATTGAAATAGCCAATAGGAATCTAGCAATGCAAGTCAAAATAAAAAAAACTCCCGGGCGCTCAGGGAGTCTCCCGCTCCCGGCCGCCCATGAGAGAAACACTGCTTTTTCTTTTTTTTTTATTTATTCTAACACGGAGCCGTGTCAGAGTAGAAAAAAAAAATGTTGCAAAAATATTGCAAATTGAAATAGCCAATAGGAATCTAGCAATGCATTCCTATGGGCAAACATTATTTTTTTTTCTATTCTGACACGGCTCCGTGTCAGAATAAAGAAAAAAGAAGAAAAAGCAGTGTTTCTCTCATGGGCGGCCAGGAGCGGGAGACTCCCGGAGCGCCCGGGAGAGTTTGCTGTCAGGAGATCAGTGTCCCTGGTTAGCTGGTAACCAGGGACGCTGATCTCCCTGCAAGTGGCCGGAGCCAGCTGTCAGAAGCCGGCCAGCTTCGGCTTTCAGTGCGGCTCAGCCGAACCGAGGCATATGCGTTCGGCTTGACTGAGCTGCTTGGCCAAGTTCGGGAGCTGTACGGGCTATAATGAATAGCCTGTACAGCAGCCCTTCGGTTCTACGGGGTCCTGGGGCCGAAGCTAGCCGAAGGATCGGCCGAAGCTACGGCTACATCCTTCAGCTGCTTCGTGAATAGACCCCTATGTGTGTGTGCATGTGTGTGTATTTATCCGACTCTACAACTACCCATGTCGATGTAGATTCTGCGAAAGAAGAAAGGCATCTAGTAGTTTCTTGAATTTATCAATGTTATCAGCAGATACCACCGCCTGTGGGAGGGAATTCCAAACTTTCACCACTCTCACAGTGAAATATCCCTTGCGAATTCTAAGATTGAACCCTCTAACCTCTTGTTGTGTCCCCGGGTTCTCAATACAGTTTTAGTATTAAACAGTTTGTTCCTAATATTGTGGTTCCCATTGATGATTTTGAAGACTGCAATACGTTCTCCTCTTAATCGCCTCTTTTCTAAGGTGAATAAGTTAAGATTTTGAATGCAGTCCTTATAACTCAGGCCTTCAATCCCTTTAGTTAATATGGTAGCCCTTCTCTGAACTCTCTCCAGTTCCAGGACGTCCCTCCTGAGAGTCGGCGACCAGAACTGTACTGCATACTCAAGATGGGGCCAAACCATTGATTTATAAAGTGGAAGTATTTCTCTTTGATCTCTTGCTACAATCCCCCTTTTAATACACGCCAGTATCTTGTTAGCTTTGCTGGCTGCTATTTGGGATTGCTTAGTATTGCCAAATCTGTGATCTATGAACACCCCCAGGTCTTTTTTTATGTCTGGCTTCCCTAATGTAGCACCCCGCAAGTAGTAGAATGCGCACATGTTCTTTGCTCCCATGTGCATGACCTTACATTTTTCAAAATATATCGCATTTGCCATTATGTAGCCCACGCCTCAACTTTGCTTAGGTCCTGCTGTAGTGCAAATATCTCCTGTTCAGAATTTACTGCTCTGCAGATTTTAGTATCATCCGCAAATACCAAAATTCAGCTATTTAGCCCAATCTCTATGTCATGGATGAATAAGATGAACAAGATCGGTCCCAGGACTGAACCCTGGGGCACCCCACTCCTAACCCTAGCCCAATTAGCGGATGACCCATTTATCACTACCGTCTGGGTCTGTTCTTGCCGCCAATTTCCCACTCATGTGCATACAATTTCATCTAGACCTATAAACCTTACTTTATGGATTAAATGTTTGTGGGGTACTGTGTCAAATGCTTTAGCAAAGTCCAGATGCACCATGTCTACTGGTAATCCTTTGTCTAATTTAGTACTTACTTCCTCATAAAATGTTAATAAATGGGTCTGACAAGAACGGTCCTTCATTAAACCATGTTGGTTTCCACCAAGGGTACCAGTTTTATTGATAAATTCCTGCATGTAGTCCCGTATCATGCCTTTAAATATTTTATACAATATTGATGTAAACCCGACAGGCCTATAGTTACCTGGTGCACTTTTTAAAAATCCTTTTTGAATATTGGTACTACATTTGCTCTCCTCCAATCAGCCGGGACCATACCTGTCATTATACTGTCCATAAAAATGTTGTACAAGGGCTGGCTACGACTTGACTAGGTTCTTTTAGTACCCTCGGATGTGACCCATCTGGTCCTGGTGATTTGTTTACATTTAATCTTTCTAATCTCTGCATTACTCATCTCTCTGTTAGCCACAGAGATGTGTTAAAACTGGTACTACTATCTCCGCAGCTGATGCCCGCATCCATCTCGTCTGTAAAGACAGAAAAAAAAGAAGGCATTTAATATGTTCGCTTTCTCACTGTCACTGGTAGCTGACCTCCCCTCGCCATCATTTATGGTGTCTATATGTTCCATCCATACCTTCTTTCTATTTATATATTTAAAGAATTCCTTGGGGTTCTTTTTGCTTACTGACGCTATGTGCTCTTCATATTCTACTTTTGCTGCCCTGATTGCTTTTTAAAATTTTTTGTTGCATTCCTTGTAGTTTTGAATGCCGATGCTGACCCCTCTGATTTATATATTTTGAAGGCCTTATCCTTCTCCCTTATGTGCTGTTTTACCTTGTTTTTTAACCACCTCGTTTAATGTGTGCTTTTCTGAATTTAGTGGTAAACGAAATGCACTGGCTAATTTAGTTTTTCAAGATTTCCTTAAAACTTCACCATTTCTCTTCTGTGTTACTGTTCAAGAAGATTTCATCCCAATTTATGTCACATAGTAGGCCTCGTAGTTTATTAAAGTTAGCTTTTCTAAACTTGAGTCTTCTTGTATTACCTATATGCCTGTGTTTACCTGAGTTTACAGTGAACATTATCATTCTGTGATCACTTCTTGTTTCTTTAGTGAGGGGGAAGGTCTAGAGCTCCTGTCAGGTTTTTACTACCATCTGGGGCTCTGTAAGAGAGATTTACCCTCATTTCCTGTCCTGTTGAACAGCTTCGACAGACAGGAAATGATGAAATATCTGAAACAGGGACAGAGAAATTAAAGGAGATAAATGGGGTTAGGGCTTTTCCCTATAGTTCTCCTTAGGGTAACGGGAGGACACAAACTAGCGTCCTCCAGTCACCCTAAGCTCAGTATACTGCGAGCTACAGCTCGCGGTATACTGAGACGCC
>NW_017306704.1:614364-619080 GCF_000935625.1 Nanorana parkeri
TATTGCAAATTGAAATAGCCAATAGGAATCTAGCAATGCATTCCTATGGGCAAACATTATTTTTTTTTCTATTCTGACACGGCTCCGTGTCAGAATAAAGAAAAAAGAAGAAAAAGCAGTGTTTCTCTCATGGGCGGCCAGGAGCGGGAGACTCCCGGAGCGCCCGGGAGAGTTTGCTGTCAGGAGATCAGTGTCCCTGGTTAGCTGGTAACCAGGGACGCTGATCTCCCTGCAAGTGGCCGGAGCCAGCTGTCAGAAGCCGGCCAGCTTCGGCTTTCAGTGCGGCTCAGCCGAACCGAGGCATATGCGTTCGGCTTGACTGAGCTGCTCGGCCAAGTTCGGGCGCTGTACGGGCTATAATGAATAGCCGGTACAGCAGCCCTTCGGTTCTACGGGGTCCTGGGGCCGAAGCTAGCCGAAGGATCGGCCGAAGCTACGGCTACATCCTTCAGCTGCTTCGTGAATAGACCCCTATGTGTGTGTGCATGTGTGTGTATTTATCCGACTCTACAACTACCCATGTCGATGTAGATTCTGCGAAAGAAGAAAGGCATCTAGTAGTTTCTTGAATTTATCAATGTTATCAGCAGATACCACCGCCTGTGGGAGGGAATTCCAAACTTTCACCACTCTCACAGTGAAATATCCCTTGCGAATTCTAAGATTGAACCCTCTAACCTCTTGTTGTGTCCCCGGGTTCTCAATACAGTTTTAGTATTAAACAGTTTGTTCCTAATATTGTGGTTCCCATTGATGATTTTGAAGACTGCAATACGTTCTCCTCTTAATCGCCTCTTTTCTAAGGTGAATAAGTTAAGATTTTGAATGCAGTCCTTATAACTCAGGCCTTCAATCCCTTTAGTTAATATGGTAGCCCTTCTCTGAACTCTCTCCAGTTCCAGGACGTCCCTCCTGAGAGTCGGCGACCAGAACTGTACTGCATACTCAAGATGGGGCCAAACCATTGATTTATAAAGTGGAAGTATTTCTCTTTGATCTCTTGCTACAATCCCCCTTTTAATACACGCCAGTATCTTGTTAGCTTTGCTGGCTGCTATTTGGGATTGCTTAGTATTGCCAAATCTGTGATCTATGAACACCCCCAGGTCTTTTTTTATGTCTGGCTTCCCTAATGTAGCACCCCGCAAGTAGTAGAATGCGCACATGTTCTTTGCTCCCATGTGCATGACCTTACATTTTTCAAAATATATCGCATTTGCCATTATGTAGCCCACGCCTCAACTTTGCTTAGGTCCTGCTGTAGTGCAAATATCTCCTGTTCAGAATTTACTGCTCTGCAGATTTTAGTATCATCCGCAAATACCAAAATTCAGCTATTTAGCCCAATCTCTATGTCATGGATGAATAAGATGAACAAGATCGGTCCCAGGACTGAACCCTGGGGCACCCCACTCCTAACCCTAGCCCAATTAGCGGATGACCCATTTATCACTACCGTCTGGGTCTGTTCTTGCCGCCAATTTCCCACTCATGTGCATACAATTTCATCTAGACCTATAAACCTTACTTTATGGATTAAATGTTTGTGGGGTACTGTGTCAAATGCTTTAGCAAAGTCCAGATGCACCATGTCTACTGGTAATCCTTTGTCTAATTTAGTACTTACTTCCTCATAAAATGTTAATAAATGGGTCTGACAAGAACGGTCCTTCATTAAACCATGTTGGTTTCCACCAAGGGTACCAGTTTTATTGATAAATTCCTGCATGTAGTCCCGTATCATGCCTTTAAATATTTTATACAATATTGATGTAAACCCGACAGGCCTATAGTTACCTGGTGCACTTTTTAAAAATCCTTTTTGAATATTGGTACTACATTTGCTCTCCTCCAATCAGCCGGGACCATACCTGTCATTATACTGTCCATAAAAATGTTGTACAAGGGCTGGCTACGACTTGACTAGGTTCTTTTAGTACCCTCGGATGTGACCCATCTGGTCCTGGTGATTTGTTTACATTTAATCTTTCTAATCTCTGCATTACTCATCTCTCTGTTAGCCACAGAGATGTGTTAAAACTGGTACTACTATCTCCGCAGCTGATGCCCGCATCCATCTCGTCTGTAAAGACAGAAAAAAAAGAAGGCATTTAATATGTTCGCTTTCTCACTGTCACTGGTAGCTGACCTCCCCTCGCCATCATTTATGGTGTCTATATGTTCCATCCATACCTTCTTTCTATTTATATATTTAAAGAATTCCTTGGGGTTCTTTTTGCTTACTGACGCTATGTGCTCTTCATATTCTACTTTTGCTGCCCTGATTGCTTTTTAAAATTTTTTGTTGCATTCCTTGTAGTTTTGAATGCCGATGCTGACCCCTCTGATTTATATATTTTGAAGGCCTTATCCTTCTCCCTTATGTGCTGTTTTACCTTGTTTTTTAACCACCTCGTTTAATGTGTGCTTTTCTGAATTTAGTGGTAAACGAAATGCACTGGCTAATTTAGTTTTTCAAGATTTCCTTAAAACTTCACCATTTCTCTTCTGTGTTACTGTTCAAGAAGATTTCATCCCAATTTATGTCACATAGTAGGCCTCGTAGTTTATTAAAGTTAGCTTTTCTAAACTTGAGTCTTCTTGTATTACCTATATGCCTGTGTTTACCTGAGTTTACAGTGAACATTATCATTCTGTGATCACTTCTTGTTTCTTTAGTGAGGGGGAAGGTCTAGAGCTCCTGTCAGGTTTTTACTACCATCTGGGGCTCTGTAAGAGAGATTTACCCTCATTTCCTGTCCTGTTGAACAGCTTCGACAGACAGGAAATGATGAAATATCTGAAACAGGGACAGAGAAATTAAAGGAGATAAATGGGGTTAGGGCTTTTCCCTATAGTTCTCCTTAGGGTAACGGGAGGACACAAACTAGCGTCCTCCAGTCACCCTAAGCTCAGTATACTGCGAGCTACAGCTCGCGGTATACTGAGACGCCACAGTATACCGCGAGCTACTGATAGTGTTAAACTGAGATGCCGCAGCTGAAGCGGACCCCGACAATTATGTCTGGATCCGCCCAACTGCGTGTGTGACAGTATGTAGCATTTTCTGTCAAGATGTTTACTCTTGGATCTACAAATGTGACCATATCTCTGTCCATGTTGGCTCTTATTTTGTTATTTTATACTGTATGTAAAGTATGTGTTTTTGTATGCATATATTCCCTGGATTCCTGCACTCGCTTTTTATCTCCACCATGTTTCTATATACATTGCCATACTTCAGCAGAGCATATAAATGACCGTGTTCGTTTTACAATTCCCGTTTTCCACTGGTATGTTGAATGTGCATCTCTATAAAAGTAGATTTATGTAATGCCTACAGCTTCCAATTACTAACAGCAGCAAAGATGCATTCTAGGACTACACACAGTCAAGGCAGCAATCTACCGTATTACTTCCTGTTAGTAGCAGCAAGCAAGGCTGTGTTCTTGGCCCAAGGCAGCAAATTTGTAAACCTCATGAGATGTGCGTTCAGCAGGGATTGGAGTCATTGCTGAGGTTAAAATATGATGGTCCTTAGATAAGGAGCAGGTTCCTGAATGTTGGTATAATGTTTTCTATCATCATAAGTGCCCCTCACAACTTTCTGAGATGAGAAAGAAGTACCACTTTAAGCACAAACTTTGTAGACCAGGGGTGGACAAATTACTATAGAATTCAGGAGCCAGTCTGTTGTAATGCTTGGCAAAACATTTACATATATTTGTTGTCCTGGTATATTTGTTGTCTGATTCTTGTAGCAACGCTCAAAGAAACTGACCCCAGTAGTATTTAACGTACTTTACTATGCAAAAAATGTTGCATGCACAAAGTTAGTTACCGGAAGAGCAATACAAAACAAACATAAGGCTGACTACAAACGAACATACACATGCACCCACTATACTATCCTTTCTAGTACATGTCATAGTTTATATAAGAGGATACACGAAAGGTACTTAGCTTCCAGTTGCAAATTCTGTATTCAAAACTCTGACCAAGAGGGACTTCAGAGGGGACTTCACAATGGAACTTTGACCAAAGAGGATGTCACTGAATCAAAGGACTTTGAGACAGACTGCAACCAAAAGCCATTTTTTCCTGCAAACGCTTAATTGCCATAAAGTCCTGTTCGAATACGGAATTTGAAACTGGAAGTTAAGTACCTTTAGTGTATCCTCTTATAGAGACCATTGCATGTGTTAGAACAGTGTAGAGCAGGGGTGGCAAACACAAGGCCTGCGGGCCGAATCCGGCCCGCCGGACCTTGTAATGTGGCCCGCACAGCAGCCAGGGCCGGCCCGCTATGCCGACTCTGTAGAGCAGTGTCTACTGTGTGGTAGCGAGCAGAGCCGGCACTACCACACAGTAGACACTAGAGGGCACTGGTGGGGGAGGCCAGAGAAACACCTCCTCCCCCAGCCCTCTCTACTCTGTGCTCTTTCCGGAGCTTGCTGGTGCTGTTCCTGCAGCCTGCACTGTCCCGGTACCGGCCGAGATATTAACATATGAATAGGCAGCGGTAATTTGCATATCAATAAGCCGAGGCCCATTCATATGTAAATATCGCGGCTCATTCATATGCAAATCGCCGCCCCTCCCCCGCTGCTAAGGAAGAGAAGGAAAGAGAAGACTGCAAGAACAAGGTATGTGTATGGTCAGGGATTTACTCTCCCTGCTGCCCCAAGGCCAGATTCCACAATACACCCCCCTCCC
>NW_017306704.1:619185-619570 GCF_000935625.1 Nanorana parkeri
CTTTTTTTTATTTATCTTGTCGTTTACTTTTTTTATTTTTTAATAATTTTTTATCTTATTATTGTTTATTTTTTATAATTCTTTTCTCATTTATTTCTTAGTATTTTTTACTTTTTCATCACCTTTTAATTTTTTTATTTAATTATTATTTCTTATTATTTTGTACTAATTTGTTTATTTATATTTATTTAATTCTTTTTTTAATTTAATTTTTTTCACTTAACTTTATTGCTATCACACAGGAGCTAACAACCCTTGTGTGATAGCATTTGGAGGTGACAGGTTCTCTTTATTGACCCTGTCACCTCCAGGACAGGAGTTCTAGCGCAGCACTTTCGCTACATTGGCGGTCAGTGCGAATAGTTTCATTACATTGGCAGCCGGC
>NW_017306704.1:620333-641697 GCF_000935625.1 Nanorana parkeri
CTAAATTGGCGTTTTACAAATGGCAGCTGTCACCTAAGTTAATGATCAGGTGACAGAAGTTGCATGTAAACGCCTGCACACCGCCTGTAAAGATACGTGATATGTTTACATTCCGCTAGGAATCAATCACTCTCCCTGGACGCATGTAATCATATCACGTATCATTACATGCGGTGTGCATGCGTTTACATGGAGCTGCTGTCACCTGATCATTAACTTGACTAGGTGACAGCTGTCACTTGAAAACGCCAGATTAGGGATTTCTGCTGCAGTCTGAGCAGTCTCCAATAAAGTTTCTTGTGGATGTTTTCAAGGCTAGTTATTACTTAAATTATTATTAAAACCAGTAGCAACTGAATGCAGAGGCAACTATTTATGATAATAAAGAGTAGATGCATAGTCCTATACAACCGGCCCTTTGAGGGTAACCATACTGCTGATGCGGCCCCCGATGAATTTGAGTTTGCCACCCCTGGTGTAGAGGGTGAATGTGTACAGTATGTTTGTACTCAGCCTTATGTTTGTTTTTGTTCTGCTTTTCCTGTAACTGAGTAGTTTGTGCATGCATAGTAAAGTATGTTAAATACTACTGGGTCAGTTTTCCTTGAGCTTTACTTCAAGAATCAGACCACAAAGATCTGTAAAAGTTTTGCCAAGCATTACATCTGTCCAATCCAGGAGCCAGCAGAATTTTTTTAGGAGACAAGCTCGATTGACAACAAATAGAGAAAGCCTCAAACGTTGGACACCAGCTGTAATTTTTAGGGACCATTGACTACCTGGCTCCTGAAATGTAGACAAAGGACACATCCCTACCAGGCCCATGAAATTCTCCTTTAAACCCATGGATGCTTTTTTCACTACTATTGTCCTAGAAATTCAGTCAATATATATAAAAATTATTACATGATTTTTCTGGGGGCTTTGGGGGAAAAAAATCTAAAGGAGAAGTATGAGGTGAGTGTTTTTCACTCATCCTCATAGTTAGAGCCGACCTGTGTTAACCAGTTGACTTCCGCGGTGTTAAACCCCCTTCCAAGCTGTCACAGGTCGGCTCTATTGTTCGGGAAGTGAGCAGAAACATGCAGAGATCTGCTCAATTACCGATCGTCTCCCTGCAGTGAGTGGTGACTGTCAGTCACCGCTCACCAAAAGGATTCCCCCCTCTCCTCTCCGATCCTCCAGCACTGAGTGGAGGAACAAATGGGGAGGGGGAGGGCATAGCTAGCTCTGCCTGTAGATAGGCAGAGCCCGCTGTCACTCACACAGCTGGGTGGATCTCGACAGTATTGTCGGGATCTGTCCCGGCTGCGGCGATGTCAGTATATCACGTGCAATAGCTTGCGATATACTGAGCTTTGGATCACGTGAGGAGGTTAATATATATCCTCCTGTGATCCTAAAGAAAACTATGGGGAAAAACACTTACCCCATAGTTCTCCTTTAAGACCACCTTGCTTCTACATAGAGGTTATTTTACTTTGTTGTGTCTGCCATGACTACAGGTTCACTTTAAATTGAATTTTTTTTACGCAAAACAGATCTCTCTAACAACCTGAAGACTGATTTGTTCCTACTCTGCTGGATATTTACTATACATTCCAGGACAATTTTATGCATTAACTTTTCACAGCTGTCATGTAGTTAATATGAGTGATGATGCAAAGTATGTTAAGACTTAAAACTTTCCTTCCCTCTGGGCATGTTAGATTCAAATGGATTATATACAGTCTCTTGTTGTCATACGGGGATTACTAATCTTTGTTTTGTGCCTTTTAAAATTGTCTTCCACACCGAATATAGCTACCTAAAATGTGTCTTTGATTGAAAATTTAAAGTGACTCTGTCTGTAAAATCCAGTTGCTGCCCCTTCAGTAAAGGATATTACTCTCTTGATGTCTATGCCAAACACTGCTCTGGTGCAGAGAAATCGTGCTCTGTATTTTCTTCAGAAACCAGATTCCTGGTCCCCTACTGAGCTCAGTGGTTTCTCCCACCAACTTTGATGTCACTACTATGTCCTAAAGGGGCTGGTGGGAGGCACAACCGTGCATTGGAGGACTAAAAGATTGACACACCTGGAAGTGTCGGGTTCTGAAGAAACTTCAGCTGACAATTTCTCAGCATCAGAACAGCATACAGCAGCACAGGCAGCAGGAGGGGTAAGTATCTACTTTGGCATGGGCAGCTGTTTGGGCGTTGATTTTAGCAGCAGTCAATTTATTATTCAGCTTCCACATGTACGTCGGTTAATGATTGCAAAATCTTATCAAATCCACTCAAAACTTTCCTAGCCTATATGATAGCGTGTTTGGCATAGACCCAGGATGGAAGCAGTCTGGCTGTGTAGAACTGAAGCATTCTTTGTTAGGAAGTTAGAAGTTAGGGTGGATATTATAATGGACTTGGTCATTCCTGCTGTACGTCATGGCAAACCCTATGACTGCACATGTTCTCCATACGGAGCTGTACTGGGAAGCTGCTGATGACCAGCAGTGACACAGTGTCATGTGTCCCCTACACTGTGTTATGTGATTTGTGTTGTCATATGATCATGTACAGGAGGGACAAGTAAGTCGGGTACAATGTACCATACTGTCCAATATTTCAAAGAGAAGAAAATGGTGTACCTCACCTAGCGCATCCTCCTCACCAACATCGAACTGTAAGTATATCAAAATGTCCCTTTTATGAAGGTTCTTAAAGTCCATCTCCGGGCAAACAAAAACCTTACCCTTGCAAAGGGGCTACCCCTCCACTGCAAGGGCTAAGTGCTTGTTTTATATCCAGGGGGCACTATTAAAGCTGTTCTAGTTACCTGATTCCCACTTCTGACATCTCTGTCCAGGCTGCTAGACTAGTCCCCGCAGCCTCTTCTTCCCTGGGTGTGGTGGTCTAAAGACCAATGATGTCATATGTCTTATGCAGGTCCATTTATACTTTATTGAGGAGATAGGCTGTAAACTATGTGTCGTAAAAAAAAAATGATGTTATTTACAAGTGAAAGAGAGGCTTTTTTAAAAATGCAACACTACAAAACAAGATAGATGAAAAACGTTTACTTACAAACAGTTAAAAAGAAGCAAATTAGCAAAACGATAAATAAATAAATGAATACATAAATAGCTAAGTTAATAACAGAATAAGAAGTTTAAAAGAACTTATTACGGTTAACTAAGAGTTAATAAGGGGTTGAATAGACACATTTTATTTAAAGTGTACCTGTGTCCAGGCAATTGTGCCCCACATGTTGGGCATCGCCATGCACACCAGAGTGAGAGCAATAATCTGAGGACCATTGTTTCATGGGTGCACACAATTTTGAGGCCTGACATGTTTGGTATCTATTTACTCAAGCAACCTCATCTTTTACAATTTACAAAAAAATGGTATTACATTGTGTTTCTGCCCTAATATTAATTTGAATGCATGTTTTACTGTAAATTGAGTTTGACTAACTGTTGTGCTTATATTGTAACTGCCACGATTTTATTCTGCAGCATCTCTGCTTTCAGAAAATATAGGGGGTTATTCACGAATGAGCCGAAGGATCCAGCCGTAGCCTCAGCTAATTCTTCGGCTCACTTCCGCTGCTGGAGCCCTTCTGTTCAGTCGAAGTGAAGGGTTGCAGTACGGCTATTCACTATAGCCAGTACAGCAGCTGAAGGCAGCCGAGCGGCTCAGCCAAGCCAAAGGCATATGCTTCGGCTCAACTGAGCCGAAGTGGCAGCCGAAGCGTGGAGAAAGATCCGCTGAAGCCGACCGATCTCCATGCAAATGACAGCTGGGCGGAGCCAGCCATGATCTCACTACTGGCTCCTCCCAGTTGTAATGACAGATCAGCATCCCCAAATGACCTGAGGATGCTGATCTGTCATTAAACAATAACAACTGGGCAGAATTCGCCCATTTGGTATTCATTGGCTGGGACCTACTAGCATATTCTAGCAGGTGCCGGCCAATAGGAAACAATTTGGCGGCGCTAGCTGTCATTGCTAGCTCTGCCCAATTGGTTTTTTTTTGCCGGCATCTGTCAGATGGTTCATTACGGGGTGGGAGTTTGTCGGGTCCAAAAGAAGCACTTGTACTATTTTGCATGAATTGCGCAGAATCACATTGCATAGGTGTTCATGGGCTCCATACATAATATGTATATATATGAGATTCCTTTTGACACACAATGCCATGCAATGGCTTAAGCTATAAAGGGCAAAGTGAGAATCACCACTTCCATATATTTCCAATCTGCATTCTGTAGAAATGGTTAGGTTTCTCTTAGACAGTGTAAAGCTTCATACAGCAAATGGATAAGAAGGGTTTATTAAGTGTCAGACAATGCAAACTACAGCTACTATCTCCAGTAGATAGATCAACTTCTGTCAGCTGTCATGTGGTAATTGTACTAATGAGGTGAAATTACAGAGGTATTAAATGTTAATCTAATTTTCTAGCACTATTGAACCCGTTGCTTTTAGCTGCATTAGCGATGGTGGGCTGATAGAGCTTATGAAGTATAGAAGTGAAAATTACACATCTCTTTATGGAAAGCAAAATCCATATTTTTTGCACAGTGTGTTAAACAAAAAAGTTACTGACACGTAATATGTTTAAATCTGAACTCTGATCAACCTTAAAAAGAAAAAGAATGTGGTACTTTCCGGTATGTTCAGGATTTAAAGTGGAAGTCAAGTTAAAAAAATAAAAAATTGCTAGGAGGCAGATTTTTGTCAGAAGGGACATGCAAAGTTTCTTCTGCCAAAAACGTTCTCCCTCTTTCTCCCAGCGATTTTTTTTTTTGTGTGTGTACACTGTACAGACCCATCTCTGTTGTAAATGGGCCTGATGTTGTGATGGTGGAGGGGTCCTCATCAGTAAGAAGTGGATTGCCACATAACTCCTAAGTGGCAGCAGCAGAAATAGCTGCAGGGGAGAGATGTGAACAGGGCCATAGAAATGAATGGCATTTTTTTGGGGAGACATATTTTTTAGCGTTTTTTTAGGGCAGTAAAAGCACTACAAAACGCTCAGTGTGAACGAGACCTTAGTCTAGGGGAGTGTAAAGCAGAGGAAAACTTTATTAAGTCCTTCCTACCATGGCAGCTGGTGTTCTTCCTCACTCCTGCTGCAGCTCCTGAATGTGGGTTGATCCTCAATGTCATTACACATGTGATGGCAATGGTGAGGGGGTGATCACATGACCAGAGAAGTAGAGCAGCTTCATAGGACCTGTTGCAGGGAAGAAGCCTACGGGACTGAAGAATAGGGTAAGTCTTTAACATCTTCATGATCCATGACGGGATAATCCTGTCATGAAGTCTGAAGGGGTTAAACAGACAGAGTCTGTTCAGTTTTGTGGAGTCGGCAGCCAGCTTTACAGTAGAAGCGATTCTGGCGGCTCAGCTGCCGCCAGATCGCTTCTACAATCTGGTAACCAGGCCGACACCCCCGCCTTGTTTCCTGGGCTCCGCTGCCCCTCCTACGGGCCCAAGACCGGCTTGTCTGGTGTTGGCGGGAAGCTGGGGAAGAGATTGGTGAACATCCATTCACCGATTTCCTCCCTGTAGTATGGGACTGGGAATGACGCGTAGTGCATCACTTCTGGTCCCATAGCTCTCAGTGCTGGGCTCCTACACATATCTCTAAGGCTTTTAAAGCGTCGTCTATGGACTTTTTGGGGGTACTGAATTCTGTCGCAGTTTCACGGACGCACACCATTTTTAACCTTTTAAAAAATGGTTTTATATAGTGTTTTTGGTTTGATAATAAGTTACGCTAAAGTCATGCAACATAAAAATGCCACCATTGTATTCTATAGGGTCTTGGCTTTCAGAAAATATATCATGTTTGGGGGTTTTAAGTACTTTTCAGGCCTAAAATGTGGATTATATCATGGGTGAAAAAGAATGAAAAAAAGGCCTTTGTCCTTAATGGGATAATATATGCTCCCTTTTTTAGTTGATTGGATTTGAAAGTAGAGCTCTGGCCAAAACCTTTTCTTCTCATTTTGGATAGAACATTTGCAGAGATTCCATTCTCACAATCTTTTTTATTTTACTTAGAAATATGAAAATGAATGTTTGTTAATGATTAAAGCACCTATAGCCTTTGCCATTTACTATTTATCATTGATGACATCTTATTGTTTTTATGTCTGCTGGCCTGCATACAAATGATGAGTTCTGTGTATGGTCTGCTGGTGGACTGTTTCAGTTGGGAACACATAAAATCTGCTTGTTGAACAGGTCAGGTGTCTTCCACCCAGAATGACGTCACAGGTCCAGCAGTAATAGCATTTTTAGTGATTAGTGGATTTCTGGTATGTGACTGGTTATGTTATCACTTACTTCCAACCTTATGATCAAGCTGCTTGCTGAAGAATGCAAGATGGAAGATAATGTTTAAACTAGTTATATATTAGTAGACTTGCAAAGCCAGTTGCAACATAAGAGACGTGCATATTGCATCAAAAGGCATTAATTTGCAGCATACAACTACCTTGACTTCAGCATCAAAGATTTACTTCAGATTCAATTTCATTTTTAAAACAATTGAGATAAATATGGTGGCCACCACTGCTGACCCACCTCTGAAAATGCATGATCACTTTGGATGACATGTTCACCTGGATGACTGTGTTTCATGATTTTTTAAACACTCACTCTCAACAAACGTACATATCAAATTAACTAATCTATCTAAATAATCATATAAGGGACGATATCACGTCAAACAGTGGAGAAGATGTGGAGACCTTATGGCTAGAGCTCGATATGGCGGACCCTAGCCGTAAACTTATTGTGGGTATTTGCTATAAGCCCCCGAATATAGAGCCGATAATATACCACAATGGTTGACAGAAAGCGGAATAGAAAATAGACTTAAAATTATCAATGCAAATAAAGCAGTTGGACCAGATAACCTTCACCCCAAGGTACTTAAGGAATTAATCCAGGTTATAACAAGACTATTATTACTAATTTTTAAGGAATCCTTAGTGACTGGTAGGGTACCATGTGATTGGCGGAGGGCTACGGTAGTTCCAATATTCAAAAAGGGAGATAGATGCCAACCAGGGAACTATAGGCCGATCAGTCTAACATCGGTAGTTTGTAAACTGTTAGAAGGTATAATTAAGGACTATTTGGTAAAATTTGTTAAGGATAAGGGCAAAAGGAAATCTACAAACTTATTCTTGGGTCAGTGACTTAGAATGTACCAAAGCCATTGGTAGCCATGGACCAAGCATTTTTACAAGGTGAGGTCAACATTGACTCCTATATGACACCAGGACAAGAAATGGTAGGAAGCCCTTGCTAGCAAAACAAGAAGACATAGACAGCAATAAAAACATTGTTAGAAGTAGGCATGCACCGATACCGATACTAGTATCGGTGCCGATGCCGAGTTTTTGAGTTCATACTCGTACTCGCCCAAATGCTCCGATGCCTAGCTCGATACTTCCGGTATCAGGAAGTCGGGGAGCGAGTCATTAAATGCAGCCCAACTTCCTGAATGGCTGGGAAGCCTTCCCGGCCAATCAGGAAGCCGGGCAGTGTGTCATTACACGCCCCCCGGATTTCTGATTGGCCGGAAAGCTGGCTTCATGCTCCTTCGTCACCTGATAAGAGTGGAGCCGGCTTCCCGGCCAATCAGGAAGCCGGGCGCCGTGTAATGACGTGTTGCCCGGATTCCTGATTGGCCAGCTTCCTGATTGGCCAGCTTTTCGGCCAATCAGGAAGCCGGGCAATGTATCATGCTCTCTCGTCAACATGGTAACGAGGGAGCATGGAGACGTCTTCCCGGCTAATCAGGAAGCCAGGTGGCAAGTCATTACACGCCGCCTGGCTTCCTTAATGGGACCTCCGGTATCGACGTGTACCGGAAAAAAAAATCAGTACTCGATACCGAAAAAATGATATTGGTGCATCCCTAGTTAGAAGCTCTAACTCTTCCCCACCCTGTGGTTACAAACTGGGTGGTGAGAGCACAAACAGACAAGGGGGTCAGCAACACAAGATTAATTGTAAAAGTTTGTCTTAGGTTGAGCTCGGTAGAGCTTGGATGATAAATGGTGGAAATTGTGACACACATAAGGAGTTGATAGCATCCCATTGCTATTAGGTCAACCTAGGCTGATCTAGGACACCATGCTTTCATGGGAGCTTAAGCAGGCTTTTTATTGCAGAAGACACACACACTATGGGGGTAATTTATAAATTCACACAGCGAAATACTATGCAAAGATTCCCAGAACATTTTGGTCATTAGATGGAGCCAACAAGCATAAGAACCACTTTTTCTTTTTGATTGAGCATAAGAACCACTTTAAGAAAAAGTTCCACATTAAGAAAAAGCTGAAGGAGTGCGATGGGAACTGGGAATCTCTGCTGGATGCAAGAATGTGCTTTATGCAAGTCAACCTATGTGTCAATTTGGCAGAACCAAGGTGGCTGGTGCCATCTGTTATATGTGGCAATATTACCCAAGTGCCCTTTTTCCTCTCTGGAGCAACAAAGATTTTTCTGCATTTTCCAAAGCAGCCGATCTGAAGAAATGTGTGCAAAGATAGAACTCTGTTTCTCAGAAGCTTCCTGTTGAATTTAAGACTGTTGGCGTTTTAGATACTTTGTTAATGTTTAGCTAGTTATTTAGTTAGTGTTAGAGTAGCTCCTCTGAAGAACTGGCCAGCTTTTGGAATTCCTGCTCTTACACTTCTTGTGTGTGCAGCAATAGGGAATGTAGCTGTGAAAGAGGCCTGTCTCATTGTTCTCCCCACATGCCAGTACTCAGTTTTGGGTGCACTGGTTTAGCATGTAACCCAAGTGTAATTATGAACCTATCAATACACTAGTAGATTAGGAATACATCAGTAATGGAAACCTGAGCAGAAAAATACATAGAATACCCTTGCCGACCTCCTTTGGAAAATGCTATCCTTTGGCTTTGTTTTCTGATTCTCTGACCTGGAACAAGTGAGCAGATCAGGATTTGTGACTTCCCTTTCTGTCCTGGGTCAGTGGGTCAGGGAGTAGTATTTACAGAAGGAGATCAGCCATGGAAGCCAATATATTTCTCGTATGACTTATTTCTTTTAAAGAACTCTGCTAAGCACACATTACATGTGAGTTGATAACATCAGTGTTCTCTCAAGAAAGCTACATCCCATTCTACAAAAGAAGAAGAAACAAAACAGTTTATGGCACCCTATACCTCCAGCAGTCATTCACATGGAGATATAAAAAAACAAGAGCTTTGAACAGTCATTCTACCATTTCATAGCAGTCCAAGTTGTGCAGGCACACCACGTGGCTCCCACAGACACCTAATGATGTTCAAACCGGGCAGACACAAACAGCATATGCATATTTATAAGCACAAATAGCTCAAAATTAATTCCTCACTGAAAACTAAATGATTTAGAGGAGTGACCTATTCTTTTTCTCTCTGCCTGCTGTTTTCGGGCCTATGGATTGTTTTGGCTGTGAACTTTAAGGATGAATCACTCCACAGTGTGTTCCTGTAGTTACAGCGGTCAGTGAGAGTCTTTTTTTTTTAAAGCTTATTTAGTGCTTGTCAAGAATGTAAAAATACATAAATGTTTGAAGCCAGGTCACAGTGTTCACTTTACCCCTGACCTTAAACTAACTTAACCCCTTGCAATAAATGTTCTCCTTGAAACCCACAAATTACTTTTTGAGTATCAAAACTGTCAGTAAAAAATCTTTCTGTCTTGCACCAAGACCTCTGCTTTACAACCAACTACTCTGAAGCAGAGTAACGCACACTGATGCTCAGGGGGATCTCCAGAGGCCCACCAGAAAAGCAATGTGAACCAATCACCAGGTGTGGCAGTCCTGACAAATGCAGAAATGTTCACAAACTACACTTTCCAATCGAAGTTTGAGAAGCTGGAGTAAAAAAATGCCAAACTATTCTTTTTAATACTTGTATATGTGCAGTCGAAGAAAAGATCGATGTAAGCGGGCTGTAAGGCCCTTTGTCGTTAGGAATACATTATACCAAATACTTTCTGGCAGTACTAAAGCTTAAAATTACTTTATTCTATTCAGTGTTCATTTCATGGACTAATAATTTTCATCATAGTTTTCGTCATCAACACTTTTTCAGTGACTAAAACTAATTAAAAGTTATTATAACTAAAACTATAACGAAAATATATTGACAGTTTAGGCGACTAAAACTAGACTAAAATGTTAGGGAGAGACGATTTGGGAAGAGATCCAATCAGAACTAATCTCTTTGGACTTCCAGTTCCGGTTCCATCATGAATGGACGGCTAATAGGTAATATGTGCAATGGCATTACAGCCAATATAGTTTTTCATTTTAATATTTTAGAGTTGCACTTCTGCTTGAAAGAATGAAGAATGTCATATACAAGCAGTTGTAATCAATGCATATCTAATTACTGGCCCTTTGTTACAAATACTCATTATTATAGTCATAAGACTAAAACTAAATCGCAATTTGCTGTCAAAATTAACACTGATTCTATTGATGGAGTTGTAAAGTCCCAGCATATACTATCCTGTTCTAACATCAGCATTGTAATTGGAATACATACTAGAGATGTTGTTTATAATGCAATCAAAGCTTACTTGAAATAAATCCCTTTTATGTAGTGAGTGCTGCATTCTGTCTGCCCATCACTTCCATTAACTTCCTGGATTTCCAGTGTGCTTTGTATCTCTTTCCCTGCTGCTTGTATCTCTTTCCCTGCTGCTTGATTGCTTGCTGGAAGCAATGATGATGGATATGTAGTCTTGAGAAATTTCTCAAGACTACATATCCATCATGCATTGCTTCCAGCAAGCAATGATAATGTTAGATTGTTCAGACGATCAGTTGTAGTTTAGAAGGCAAGCTCTGTGAGAGTTGTGCATATTCACATGGCTGAGTGATTTTGTGTCACTGCATTGAGGAAGTACATCCTATAGGCATCTTCAATAGGTAATTTTCCAAACTTCTAGATAGATACGGCTAATAGGAGTGGAATAGAACTTATGGAAACTCAATATAGAAATAAATATTTATTTTTAGTTTTTTACCGCAGATACTATTTAAATACACAACAGTTCTGGTAATTATCAGTTCTGATAATTTGTACAAAGCTACTGATGCACCTGTTTAATTTACAGCAACACATTATGTATGCAAAATACCCAAACAATGTAATTTATCCACACATTTCAGAAAACAGAACATAATAACTGTTTCTCACACAGTTTGACTAAGGTGCTTAAAGGGGCCCCTAACTAATGTAACAGAACAACTAGGATTTCACTTTTCCCTTGAAAGCAAGGGCTAACCTTTTATAAAAGCACAATAAGAGCATAATGGCCTTTCTTAAGCCAGCTTAGTCATGCTGTGCTATTCAGCTGCATAAAGGTATTATGCTTTTATATGGCTCCCTCACAACTGCCCTTTAACTTTTTTATTAATCAATATGCCCTTTATAATACAGGGTGGTGGCTGTATTATTTTCATCTTCTTTGCATGTCTGCCTTTGTGGAAAATTATATATATATATATATACTGTGCATAGTTCACATGTTCAGGTATTCAGTGAAATGTTTGGAAAACATTCTATTATTAAAGTGCATGTAAAGTAAAAAAAAATAAATATATATATATATATTTGTTATAGACAAAGTAGGGAAGCGTTGCAATCCCTCTCAGTTTATTCTTTGCTGTATGTGCCCTATCAGGGAGATTTCACTTTACTCCTTGTTCCTTAGGTGCAACAGGGAGTGAGAGTAAATCTCTACAAAGCGTGGGGTGTTCCCTTAGACAGTTGTCACCAGAATGGGTGTCCTCATTGGAAGATTTACTCTCACTTTTTGTTTTGGTGACAAATTTAATGTGACACTAAGGGTGTTATTTACTAACCTAAACATACACATGCACCAGGTGCGTGTGCATTTTTACACAGCAAAACGTATTTATCAACCAAACACGATCAACGTGTCACATTTTCACGCCGTTATGGTGCGTTTTTATGTATTTACGTACGTGCGCGTCATGTAGCATGCGCCATAGGCTACACGCCGCTCTAATAGCGGCATGCAAGTCTCTAAAAGCATATTTCCACTAATGCCATATATGGAAAAACCATGCACATGATGCATATATAATGCTGCTTCACAGTTTAGACAAAAATGGTTAGCTCATGCATTTACATTCCTGCATTCATCAACGCAAGCAACACAACGTAGAGCTAATTTACACAACATCACCTTGCAATTCATGCAGGGCTTTGCACAACACACCTGCTGGGTGTGTACACACTACAAAGGTGTCTAGATTCCACCAATAGATCATGCTGGGAGGGAACACACTACAGAGGTGTATACTTGTTCGTGGCGTGTTTATAAGGTTAGTAAATCAACCCCTAAACCTCAATAGATAAACCCTAAAAATGCATTCAAGTACCCTAACTATTAACAAAAATGTATCTTATGTGTGTATCACTCGGCTGTAGAACCTCAAATCATCTCTGAATTGGTGCTGACACTGTCCTTCCTTCTGGAGGGTGGCTACTTTTGTTCCCCATTTTTCCTGTGTGTGTGCTTAGTTTACCAATTTGCACTGAGATTATAGTCCCATAACGAGAGTGAGTTTGGAACAGTGGCTACACTAATAAGATAATTTTTTGTTAATAGTTAAGGTACCTAAAATGCATTTTTAAGTTTTCTCTCTTTAGTTTAGTGCAGTGGTTCTCAACCTTTCTAGGGCCGGGACCCCTTGGTAACATTTGCCAAGTTGTGGTGACACCCAAAGGTAAAATTTAGGGATGATGCGGCTGCTGCAGCGATATCTGCAGGCGTGGCAGGAGAACTGACACTGCTGCGCTAGGAGAGAGCTGAGGAGGACTCTCACCTTGCACAGCGACTCACAGGTTTAAAACCACTGCTATAGGCAAAGACAGGACCGGGCTCTGCAGCTGGAACTAGAAGAATTGGATTTAAAGTGTGTGGCTATATAACGTATGAGGTACATACTCCGCAGTACTGTCACTGATAGGGATGGGCTCGGGCGTGTTCGCAGCTCCATGTGCCGAGCCCGCCAGGAGGCTGCCAGCGCGCAGTGCCAATCACAGGTACTGAGACATTTCCCGATCTCTGCAGCTGCGGACCGGGAAAATGGAATGCATAGCTAGAGGTGTGTTTTACATATTTTTTTGCTTGAATACATACATATTGCACCCGCCCTCTGCTGCTGTCAATCACTAGAAGGGGACCTTATGGAGAACTTCAGGTCCCCCTCTGCTGATTGGCAGCATCAGAAGGCGGGTGCAATAGCTAGTTTGCTATAGCTAGTTTGCTATTGGCTTTTGCAAATTGAAATAGCCAAACGAACAATGGAACTTTCAGTCTGGCGTTGTCAGTGAGCCCCATGAGAATAAATTCTGTCACAGAACTCTGATTCATCTCCAGTACATGTAGATGTTCTCCATCTGTTTAAAAAGCAAGACGAATATTGTAAATACCTGTCAGGTAACCAACACCTAAAGCAGCTAGCTCACCTTGCAAAATATGTCAAAGGCATCAAAACGTTTATAAGATTTCAGTTGTGGTCGGTTTTTTGTAGTTACTATGAAAAAAATTGTGACCAAAGATACAGTATATTCCATGAAAGTTTGTTATTCAAATTCTACGGAGCTTTGTATAATTCATATCAGTCCCTACCCCGCTGGAGCTTATAGTTTAATGACCCTACCCCAATCAGATATGCATTTGGACCAGTTTATAGATTAAAGCCAGTTTATAGATGAGCCTCAAATATCATTTTTCATATGAACGTTCGTACGAAAATTCTACCAGTGTATGGCCGGCTGAAAAATAAACAAAATTTGATTACGGTAATCAAAAAGTTATTTCTCTCCCCCCGCAACAAAAAAAACTTTTTGATGATATGCGTCTTGTTTTTTATAGCTAATTCAGCCCCTCCAGCATCACCGGCTTGAGTGGATTCAGGGCGGAAGCTGTAAAAATGTATCACATTTTTACGAAATCAGGGACCTGTTAGTTTTTTCCATTTGCTGTGCTCGGCTCTTACCTTCCAAGGCTTTAGTCATGTATATCAAATGGCAACAAGTAACTGATTTCTGATTTGTACTTTGTCATTTAAATTGCAGCTTTATTGATTTAAAAACAAATACATTACAAAGGGATAGATGTGACATTCCATTGTTCTAAAATGTCCTTCTTTTAGACAGTATAATAAATAATAATAGACAAAAAGTAAATATGAAATAAGGTTGTATTCTCCTTTAATATTGCACCGTATCCATCCATATCCACCCATAAAACAGGGATACACTTACTGGTAAGAATCATGGTGATGCTCTCAGATGATATATCAGAAATATGTGGCTGAAATACGTATGTGCAGGTAGCGTATTCTTTATATATGTTTCTTTTCCTCTTGGGGCTCAGCCCTTGTGATTTTATAAATGATGTACAATCACCCTGGGACTCTGAGTTATATTTTAATTAGGTTAGGATATAACAAATATTCTTTAAATAATTACAGCAGATGCAGCACCAATAAACAAAAATGGATGAATACATATATATAGATCTCTCTCTCTATATATATATATATATAGATATATATATATATGTATATATGTGTGTGTGATTTCCAACTCTTGCACGGCGATTAGCAGTCTACTAGCAGAGTGACATGAGAGTGTTAGTGATCAAAGTACAAGTCATGACAAGACAGCCTATTTTCTTCTCATATCGGATTTTACTGATTGTTTTTCAGACATCTTGTGAACATCTCAACCAAAACTTAGTCAAAACAATCCCAACAATTTTCGACTTGGGGGGGAAAAAAAAGATATCCAGATCCCAGGAAAATAATCTAAGATGTGAGATATATGTGTAAATCACTTAATGGTGTATTTTACCGAAGGAGAGAAATCTATAGATCATGGATATATATTTTTTGTACGCTACCCCACACTGAAAAAGTATAAAGCCTCATGCAGAGGGAGAGCATGAGGGCGTATAACGTAAATTTTGGGTGTATATCCATGTCCAGGATACACAGCTGCCTCATGCAGCTGTCTGTAGTATTGAATGGCTGTATTTGGGTTTACACAGCTACTTGTGTGAATCTACGTATGTGTAAAGCTGTACACCCCTGGACACAGAATGTCCGTGTCCAGGGGTGTACACTTGTGCACATGCCCGGGTTTACACAAGTAGCAGCGCATACACGTGTACACCCATCTCCTAACCTTCTTTACAATGTGCTTCAATCTTATCCTACAATCCAAAAACTAGAAGGTTCCATGGCTTCCTCCTGAACTGGCCATACAGTGCATTTTCTGTGTATAGAGGGCAGAGACTGATGTGAATGTGCAACTATGTGCACTGCGTAAATTGTTGGCACTATATAAATACCAATAATAAATAAATAATAGGATCATTAGTGGCACTTTTACTTACCTGATTCCTGCTCCCGTTGGCTCCAAGACCGGCCTTTTTCATCTACTCTCCAGCATTTGGCCACCTGCTGATGTCATCATTTCTAATGCAGTGTTTATAGCCTTAAATTATATGTGAGGACATCACGAGACAGTCCATGAGCCAGAATGAGCGAGAGAGAATGAATTGCTGACCTCTGTGGAAGCGGAGAGCAGGTAAGTTAAAGTCCTTTACAGAATCCCCCTAGACAAAAATGAACCATAAACCCGTGGAGTACTGGGGTAGCCCCACTGCAAGGGGAGCTTCTTTTTTTTAACCCAGAGATAGGCGTTAACGAGTATGGTCAACTTTACCTTTCCTGAATTTATCCAAAACTAAAATAAAAAGTTTTAAATCCTATATTTACTTAGTAGTACTTATAAAACAGCAAATTGTAGATTTGGCTAACATGTGCACCAAACACATGCATTACAGCCAAACATGCAATCATTCACCCCCCGCTAACAAGTCGGGGCTCTTGCAATTATCGGTACAAGGCAAACTCTCCTCCAAGTGTGGTACACGGCAAAGAAAGAGGAAAGACTTGTTGATTTTTGCCATTGTTTGTTCAGATGACATACAGACAATACAGGGTACAAAGCAGCCACGACACAATTTAAACTGCTATCCGGTTCTCATTAATGCTGTCACTTAGTCACTGGCCCAGAACAATTATGTAGATGAGAGTGAATTCTCTCTCTTCATATGCTTCTTATTTGTCCTGTGTCAGCGACTCATAAAAGATTTTTCAAAACAAGGTCCGCATAGGTGGTATGAAGGATCATTATTGTATGGCGGTAATTAAAGTGTATGTAAACCGTGACAATGAATGCATCTTACTTACCCTTTTGTTCTGTTAAATATACCATTGAAAGAGTTTTGTGATATCTGTTCAATAAGTGGAAAAAAAACTGCTGGTCATTCACAACTGGCCTGTGCGTACTTCCTGTTTTATTTCAAGGAGTCTATTTAACCCTCCCAGTTCTTATTTTGGAACAATTAGTCCCTATGTTGTAGAGATAAGGAGAGGGGGGTGGACTCTGGGCAGGGCTGACACCAAACAGTCCATAAAAATGTGTGTTGTCAGCTCACAACAGAAAATTGAGAGCCGAGTGCATTTCTGACAGATCAATGGGTATTTTTCTGTACTTGCAGGGTCTGTAAAAAGGATAAAACATGAAAAAAGTATTTTGACCTGAAATACATAATTTGTTTGCTTAAAGGCGAAACCCTAAGTGGATGGCATTTAGTTCGCTCAAACACTGTGTATCATATTTTTTTAAATAAAATATTTGTTTTTACTTTTTTCATCCTTTGCTGCATCTCGGTGCTACTGGCCTCTTCCAACCTATTCGCAGCCACTTCTTTTCCACATGCATGCACTCCAGTAATAGCCGCATGGCATTTTCCAACGCAGGTTTCCTGATAATGACAACATTGAACAATGCATGTGCAATGTGTGTTGAAAAGCCAGTCTTAATTCGAAGCCTGTGTGATAGGGTGACAAGACAGGAGTACAACTGGGAGACGGTGACAGATTGTTGTCCTTCTGTAACAGGAAGTGTTATCTATCATTTGCGTTCATGTGGATGTTAGGTTTGGAATCCTTGCTCTTTCTTTCCAGATTTAAAAGTTCAAAATGTTGCAATTCTTCAACTTTTTAAATCTTAAATTTGTTTTCTAAATAAAAAAAAAAAGGTATTTGTCAAATGAATTTTTTAACTCGTGATACAAATCTGTGGAATATCAATGGGCATGAGTGGAAAGGGTCAGGTTTAAGCAGCGGAACAGAAGAGTTACATAACTTGTGCCCATCCAAGACTGAAGATTTTATCTTGAGATTTACTTCTCTGGCCACGCTTGTCTGATGAAAGCTCATCTTCACTCTAGTTCTCTGATGGTGAATGAAGCCTTTTTGGATTAGACTTAAAGAAGGGTTATCTGGGCACTGACAATTCTTTTCACTGAGATTTCACACTGCTCCAGGGGAAATGCCAATACTTCGTTCTCAAAAGGCAGACCATCAGCAAAGCTCGGAAAAGTGTATATTGCACCGAACTTAGAGAATGTTGCCTGCTTTAATAAAAGATTAATGGCATTATCTTACTACATGATAACGTATTCATTCAGACAATGCAAATGACTAAAAAGAACTTTATGCATTATTTAAAAAAAAATTAATGTAAAGGCTTTTCAGGGCATGGCATGGGTCAGTGGAAATTCAAAGCATTCACTTGCAGCTAGTTGGATTCATTTATTGGAATTTTCTTAGCATACGTCTGGGGTTTCCAGGTTACTGTGTATCGTATGGAAAAGCAAGACATTTTTAGACACAAACTAAAGTATATCTGAACCCAAGAATAAAAATATATTATAATGAGGCTTGCCAGTCCTTCGATGTGGCGGTACTTTTTCTTAAAGTACGGAAAAATACATGCAGTGTTGCCAAAAGTCCTCTGCTCTTGCTACATCCTGTGCATTGAAATATGCTGCCACTGAAACATCAGAAACTCTTATTTCTTTTCCGTTCATTGCAGGATGCAGCCATCATAATAGCTCAACTAATAGGGTTATATCACCACCTGCAGGAGTAGGATGCTAGGCATGCAAAAAAACACAAGCCAGCCTAGGGGGTCCCTGCCTTTGGCCAACCCCCCCTCTACAACAACCCCTCTACAAATTCTTTGCCCAGCGTTTTGGAAATAGGACCTAGAGTTCTAGAGTTCTTTTGCTGGGCAGTGTTCAGTTTTTCAAATTTTTTTTCTATCTTGTTTCTCTACCTACCTTATGTTTCACACTGCTTGGGACACCCCTGTTGGTCAAGTTATTATGATGGCTGTGTCCTTCAAGGAACGAAACAGAGAATAGGAGTTTTTTGCTCACCATAAAATCATTTTCTCTGCGTTCATTAACCTCTTGCCGTCCGCCCGTAGTAAAAAAACGGACGGACAGCACTGCTACATCTGCGGGTTGCAGTCTCCAGACGGCAATTTTTTTCTGCTCGCGCGCGCCCCCTAGCGCAGGGCAGAAGAGACCCGACAATTAAACACACCCGTTACCGGGTGTTTCACATACACAGCACCCACCCTGTTGAGGGGTTATGGTATTTTGCCATGGTTCTGTGTACCGCGTGCTACTAACTGAGTGGGTTGTTGCAGATATGGAGTTTGACCACCGGCAGAGGCCGCCCCTGGGTTGGCTTGTGTTTTTTTTCTATGCCTAGTGTCCTACTCCTGCAGGTGGCGATATAACCCCATTGATTAAGTTATTATGATGGCTGTGTCCTTCACTGACCACAGTGAAAATGATTTAACAGTGACTACAAAAATCCTGTTTTTTCATTTCCAACTGTCACCTGTGAACTATTGGATCTCTCTCCCCTATGTAATGGAGATCAGGGGAAGGTGTTTGTAGTACAAATCAAGAGAGCAGCCTAGGGTGACAATGCTGCTGTTAGTCTATGAAAATGGAAACTAATGCAGCCACCACCTCTAAGGACTGGTTAGATACAACATATTACATGCATTACACAGTGTATAGAACGTGATGACTCACAGGACTTTAAACTGCTTTAGCGGAGGGGGAGCGAGGCAGAAGGGACCAGTCTAAGTGCAAGCTGTCTCCGAGCTGTGTCATTTAGATGGGTTTTTTAAAATTAGTTAGAGCAGCCTTTCTCAACCAGGGTGCCGTGTCACCCTAGGGTGCCATCTGATTGCCTCGGGGGTCAGTCAATTTTGGGATGTTAGGACTCTGATGTGAAGAGGGGACTGAAGAGTCTGCTGGGAACTCTGCTCTGAAAGGAAGGGGGGTTCTAAGGTAAAAGGAGAAGGTCTCTGATGTGAAGGGGGGCTTCTGATAGGAAGTAGGGGGTTCTCAAAGGAAGGGGGCTACTGATGAATTACAGATTCCAATGGTACCCCTCTTTGTGTATTTGCATGGGGTTCCCCCATCAAAATCCATCACATTTTAGACAGGGGTGCCTTAAGATGTTTGCATACTTTTAAAGGGTGCCATGACTAAAAAAAAAAGGTTAAGAGTTAGAGGGTTGTGGGAAAGGAGCGGTTTGGGGTTGTTGGTGTGGGGGGCAGGCAGAAGAAGAGCCCAAAGTTCAGCTTTAAAGTAAAAATAAACTACTGTTCTTAATTACAAGCCATCACTATCTTTGTCTGCCATTCTAATCTAAAGCCTGATAACGGGAATGCCAGGATCTTGTCTTACTTATAAAAATCATTGCTGACTATTTGACCCAGTTCACCCACATAGTTTCCATAACAAAACATTTAGGAAACTTTTGTTGTGTTTTCTCTATGCATGCAAGCGTGACGCCCTTGGGCCGCGAGTAGAGGTCCCAATTAATTGTTATTTATTAGAACCGAGACAAAAGAGGAGAAGCTTTCTAAGTTAACTTCATGCCAAAGTTTCAAGAAAATGTCTCCGTGGCTAGGCTAACAAGACATTTATTTAATGATAGAGCTATAAATTCAGTTACATAAATAATTGTAAAATTATTTTTTCAGTAAATAATCATTTTGCGTTGTTTTGTGCTTAATGACTTATAAAAAAATAATTGGACAGGGCAGAAGTATTTTTGTTTCTGAAAGAAAACTGGGTTGAGAAAATGTTTTTTTTATTTGTGAATATTTTTTTAACCTGTTCGTTGCCTTGAAGAGAACGTCTTCACAATGTTTTGTCTACAGCCTAATAAAAGTTTGAGGGTCTGTTCACACCAGCAAGCCGAACTGAATGCTGCGCTGACAGGCATTGTGCTAATGCACCAATCCCGGAGCATCACATTGTTTGTTTGTTTTTTGGTAAAACTTTATTGAAATGTCACAAGTGACGTTTCCTTAACCACTTGAAGACCAGAGTATTAAACCCCCTTCCTGTCCAGGCCATTTTTCTGTATTCAACACTGTTGTACAGTGTGAATTTTGTATAGTTTTTTTGGAACAGATAGAGCTTTCTTTTGTTGGTATTTATTCACCACTGGGTTTTTACATTTTTTTTTTTTTTTACTATATTAAGGAAAAATCACCGAACATTTTGAAAAAAAACTGTTTTCCACATGTTAAGCCATGAAGAATTGCACATAAATAATCTTTCTTCATACATTTAGGCCAAAATGTAGTCTGCTGCATTTCTTTGATAAAAAAAAAAAAAAACACAAGGCTGGCAATAATGGCAATCGGGACTCTGACGGACTAAGAGGCTGGCACTGATGGCCATCAGAACTCTGATAGGCTGGTACTGATGGCAGTCAGGACTCTGAAGGACTGAAAGGCTGGCGCTGCTGGCAATCAGGACTGCAATGATGTTCAGGGAGTCTCCCGCTATTAGATAGCGGCTCCCTGACGTCCGTGAGAGAGGCATTTTCTCCCTGAAAGGTCTACTCTGAGTAAACATTTCCGGTAAGATATTAGTGAGTAAAGTTTCAGAGTGAGGCTTGCCTCCTGGAGGAAGGTCATGTGGTCCCTAGAGTAGCCTCAGAACGAGGCTTGGCAAATCGGGGCTCGGACTGGCAGAGGAGCCAAAAAGAAAAAAGACGTACATTTACCTGAACCCGCTGGTTCAGGTAAATGTACCTGAACTAATAAAGACTCTCAGACACTGTATGACCTTCCTTAGCGCCAGCATTGCCCTGCCAGTCTTCTGTACATTGCAGCACAAAAAACGCATGGAATCGTTTCCTACGTTTATAGGAAACTCTACTGCTGTTTGACAATGGCTAGACTAATTTATCATCAATGAGGAAAGAAAAAAGAAGAATGCTTTTAAATAACAGACAAGGTTTACAGAAGTCACAATTACATGTATGAAAATGGCGTGTATATCTTCTTTAAAGTTTAAACAAAGTGTAGCCTGGGG
>NW_017306704.1:641723-642946 GCF_000935625.1 Nanorana parkeri
TGGTGACAGAATTTGCCCTCCTATGTGTGCTTGATATATAGGCTCAGACAACATAAAATAAAATTACACACTACCATCTTCATTGAACACCTGAACCAATGCAAGACATGAACTACGGCTGCTAAGAAAAGTTTGTGAACCCCTGGATTTCTGCATGAATGGCTTCTAAGCCTGGAGCTACTCAATTAAATCTATTTGCTACTGCGAGATTTAAAGTGACACTAAACTCAGGAGTTAAACCTTAAAAATACATTCAAATACCTTAACTATTAACAGAAATGTATCTTATTTGTGTATCACTTGGCTGTAGATCCTCAAATCATCTCTGAATTGGTGCTAACACTGTCCTTCCTTCTGGAGGGTGGCTGCTTTTGTTCCCCATGGTCCCTGTGTGTGTTGTAAAGTAGTCACCACTCCAAGCTCCCTCCTGTGATGGACTACAATCTCAACACAAATTAGTAAACTAAACATGAGATTGTAGTCCACCGCAGGAGTGAACTTGGAGTGGTATATGTCTTCTAAATGTCTTCTAATGTCTAGTAAATGAATTCTCTTTTAAAGGAGAAGTATTGGGAGAGTAAAATGTACTCTTCCAAATACTTAGAGCCGCGTGGGGCAAGGCAGCTCTACATATCGAGAGCTGATTGATCATGAACCATTGATTGCTAAGCTCAGTCTTTTCCCTGCAGAGTGTCACCGCTCCCCTTGGGGATTCCCCCATCCCCTCTCTGTTCCTGCAGTGCTCATAGGAGGGGCAGAAAGGGGAGGGGGCGGGCGGGCACAACTAGCTCTGGCTCTAGAGAGGCAGAGCCAGCTGTCAGTCAAGCAGCCGGTTGTCGTGATCTTTCCTGGCTGCAGTATGGCTTTTTTGGCTTCAGTTTTATTTCAACCTATACACAGAGTGAATATTTAGTCATACACAGAGGGAATTTTATATGGTTCTTGTTTGGGTATTCTGACTGCGGCACAATAGCCTGATGGTGGGATTCCCCTGTCTAGGTTGTTATCAAGAGTTTCAACCCCACCGGGTTGACTAGAAAAAACTATGGGGTCTATTCACGAAGCTGCCGAAGGATCTGGCCGTAGCTTCGGCTGATTCTTTGGCTAGCTTCGGCCCCAGGACCCCTTCGGTTCAGTTAAACCGAAGGGGTGCTGTACGGGCTATTCACAATAGCCCGTACAGCTCCCGATCATGGCCGAGCCGAGTGCATATGCATCGGCTC
>NW_017306704.1:643483-650208 GCF_000935625.1 Nanorana parkeri
ACAGCAGCAGAGCCGCCGGACAATAGGAAACTATTGGGCGGAGCTAGCTGTCACTGCTAGCTCCGCACAATCGTTTGCTATTTCCTTTTTTTTACTTTTTTCACTCTTTTTCTGTTCTGCTCGGTCCCTCTGAGGGACCGAGCAGAACAGCCGAGCCAAATGCCGCTCGGCGGCATTCGGCTATTCACTCACTTCTGTTCGGGATCTTTAAGAATAGCCGAACAGCAGTGAGTAGCCTGCCGTAGGTTCGGTTCAGCCGATCCAGATGTTGGATCGGCTGAGTCGAACTCCTTCTGCACTTCGGGTCGGCCGAACATGCTGAGCATGTTCGGCCGACCCGAAGCCACACAAAGCAAGCCGATGTACGGCTGATTTCAGCCGATGTACGGCTGAAATTAGCCGTACCAGCCTGAAGTGAATAGCCGAACAGTGTTCGGCTCACTTCAGATCGGTCATTCACTCGGCTGCCCTCGGCAGCTTCGTGAATAGACCCCTATGTGTATGGCAGCCTTAAATGTAAACTGATCCTTTAACACTTCACACTTGTGTGTGCATTGGTTTCCAATCTTACATTGTTGTATGTTCACTGTGTTAATGGTTTTTAAAGTAAGATTACGGTTTTGTTAATATAGAAACAATCTCCAGCTCAACTCTCCACATTTCTTTATTCTGTATAGTACAGTGTCACCAAACAGCTGGTACAAGAAGGGGAATAGCCATCAAGGTGGGTCCCCTGATAAGTAAACTCTTCTAGTTACATCTTTGAATAAGTGGAATTTGAACATGTTTTGTCTTCTGGTACCTCAACAAAGCCAAGCACTCTAAATATATCCCCTGGCACATTTCAAGCAGCACACGTGTGGTCTCTCCTCTGTAGTTCATTCCATGTAGTCGTATTTTAACTAATAGAGCTGATGGCATGAGTGTGGATGCAAGCTGTGATTTATGTCTGCTGGACATAAATCAGCAGTACACAAATCAGTATGGAAGATCCAAGAAGCAAATAAGAAGAAACATATTTAAGATTAGCACAGTTTGTTCTTTTATCATATTAATGCTTTTTCTTTATTGTAGATCTGAAGCCAAAGATTTTTTTTTGTAATTTTAGAATATGGAGTAGGAAATGGTTAAAACCCATGTGAGGTGGATGGAGAGGTAATTTCATTTTCCCAAATTCAGCTGGGAAAGTAGAATTACCCTTTAATGACATTTAATCCACACAAAAGATATATAAGTGAAGAAAAAATGCCCTATGTTCTGTCTGAAAAACACCAGGATCAAGGACAGCTGTGGAAGGCAGCAGAGTTGCTGAGCTTGATCTCTGTCATCAAATAGGCATCTTTATCAACACAGAAGTCCTTAGACTGTGTGTCGAGTGCTATCAACTGTTGTTTTTCTCTCCTCCTACAGATTCCTTTTGGCTTTCAACTATAATGGGCTGCATAACTGTCCATCAAGAACGTGAAAGAGGCAGGAAGGGGAGGGAAAGCTTCAACACTATCTGAAAGTGTTGCCTATCCCAGCAGGTCGATAGAACAGGAAGTGAGGGTTAAATCTCCCCAGTGAGGACCAAGAAAGCAATAAAAACCAAAACAGAAGTTCTATGTCTTCCACACTTTATCCAAATGTTTGCTTAGAGTTTACCTGAAAAGGTATTTGCAAATTAAAAGAGTAGACAAAATACAAGGTCTAAGAGCCAATAAACCCCAGAATGTGGCAATACTGGGAATAAATGCAATAAAAAGGTAAGGCTGTCACTTTAAAGTAAGCCACGGAATCGGACAATGCCCTAAATATGGGATATTCTATATAGTGAAATGTGAACATGCTGGGTTGATAAACCGCAGGTGGCCCTTTAGTTACAGTTTTTGACATTTCTATACATAATGGGATCACTCATGACACTGTAAAATGACACACATGTCAAATAAATACTACATTAATAAATGACTCTCAGCGATGCAGATCCCAGCTCTGGCAGAGCCATTCTTTTTATCAGCTGGAACACTCTTATGATGAATATACTGTGTTTTACAAATATGAAGAAATGTAGCCCACAAAAGCAGTAAGTCTCATACTTGGGTTTTTAGGGTTCATTTCATCAGTTTGTCATCACCTGCAAATGGGGCCTACTTTAAATCATTATTACATGTTACAAGATAATATGAACCATTGTAGGGGTGAACAAACCTTTAGTTTGCTTGCCATATTCACATCTGAAAATCAGGGTCTAATCAAATTAGCAGTGAACCAATTCCACATGTCTATCTGCTTTAATATGATATCACATTATATTAATATTTGTGTGATTTCTAAGGGCCCTTTCGCACCATCTGCAGAGGGCTGTCCTGTATTTTAAATCTTAAAGTGACACTAAACTCCAAACACTAAAGTTAAATCTTAAAATTGTATTCAAATACATTAACTAATAACAAAAATGTATCTTATTTGTGTATCACTTGGCTGTAGATCATAAAACCATCTCTGAATTGGTGCTGATACTGTCCTTCCTTCTGGACGGTGGCTACTTTTGTTCCCCGTAGTCCCTGCATGTGTTGTAAAGTAGCCACCGCTCCAAGATCACTCTTGTGATGGGCTACAACCTCATGTTTAATTTATTAACTTGTATTAAGATTGTAGTCAATCACAGGAGTGAGCTTGGAGCGGTGGCTACTTTACAACACACAGGGACCATGGGGACAAAAGTAGCCCCTCTCCAGAAGGAAGGACAGTGTCAGCACCAATTGAGAGATGATTTGAGGATCTACAGCCAAGTGATGCACAAATAAGATACATTTCTGTTAAAAGTTAGGGTACTCAAATTGATTGTTAAGGTTCAACTCCTAAGTTTAGTGTCACTTTAAAGCAAACCTGTGATCTAGAAAGCCCTAGATCACATAGGCACATAGGCAATCCATAGGGGAAAAAAGTAACATTTTCTTAAAGCACCAATACATTACCTAAACATTTCAACAATTGTTAGGGCATGTGCATAGGTTTGCCCGTGTTTTTAAAGGCACTCATTCACATCGGTGCTGTGCATTGACCAGAAAAAAATTGATTACATTTTTTTGACGTTGATGTGCAATAAATCGCTTATTGATGAGAATGGAAGCTCACATCAACATTTTCACCTGTCCCATATTTTTTAAAACACAGGATAACGATAAACATATTACCAAATGTTCTTTGCTTTCCCTTAAATTGAACCTAAAATATGCTTTTATATGTATTTGTGTATCAGCTTTTGCGAGCTTACATATGTATGTGATATTAGAATTGTAGCAAGTGTAAACCTGGCAATACTAATATCTTATCCATCCAACTCCTTCCATGTAAACAGGAAAGATAGACATATATTGTTTCATTTGAAACGCTTCCCATTTGTAGCTTTCACTAAGTAGTTCACATTTCTGATTTTTGAACTCTGAATATTATTGCACATCTTTGGGTAAAGGGAAGAGATTCCCAGTTAGGGATGCTGGGGGAGTCAGGGATCACCTGACACATTCCAAGCAACTGCTGGTGAGCAGTCACCTGATCTGTTCCTTTCCTGTATATTCTCAAACTGCTGCAGATTGTCAGTTAGTCGGATAAATAAGGACATTAATTAAATTAATAAAATAAGACAAAATCATGTTTATGTGGCAAGTCTGCGTTCCCAAATGACCTTAAGTGTTTAATATGTTTTAGTATTTGTTTGGAATCCCCTCTCAGCATGTACTAAATCCAAATAGCTTGTACAGGAACATTTGTACATCCCTTCATTCCACACCTTACATTACTCGGTCTACTTGTATTATTGTTAGGCTGGAAATCTCCCACAGCCACTTCAGGGCAGAGAATTATAAGTGCTTTGTGAACTCCCTTGTTAATTCCAGAGTCAGGAAAAATCTCTTACACTTTGCGCAGAAGTGAATAGAGGCCTGGATTAAGCTGTCAGAACATGTAAAAAAAAATAGAAGAAAAAACATAATAGCAGCCAAGAAATCACCTGAGCGTGTCTCTACATCCGCACTGTTTGTGTATATGTCATTAGATCATGTTTGCTGTAAAGTCTTTTCCTTTTCAATTTGAAGGGAGAGCGCAATGTATTTTCCAACATTTAGGGTTTAATCCAGACTTTCTGCACAATTTTAAAGTAACCCTAAACTCAGGAGTTAAATCTTAAAAATGAATTCAAGTGCTTTAAATGTTAACAACATGTATCTTATTTGTGTATCACTGGGCTGTAGATCCTCAAATCATCTCTGAATTGGTGCTGACACTGTCCTTCCTTCTGGAGGGTGACTACTTTTGTTCCTCATGGTCCCTGTGTGTGTTGTAAAGTAGTCACTGCTCCAAGCTCCAGTTGTGATGGACTACAATCTCAATACAAATTAGCTAACTAAACGTGAGATTGTAGTCCATCACGTGTATGAGCTCGGTGTTATGTATAGGAAGTTGGTTTTATGTGTAGAAGCCCAGTGTTATTTGTAGGAGCCCAGTGTCACGTGTAAGAGCCCAGAGTTACGTGTAAGAGCCCAGAGTTATGTGTAGAAGCCCAGTGTGTTATATGTAGGAGCCCAGTGTTATGAGTAGAAATCCAGTGTTATGTGTAGGAGCCAGCATGCTGCATTGTAAAATGTTATACTTTGTAGCAGCCATCCACACATAACATGCAGCTTTGTAATAATCATTTACACCAGGGGTGTCAAAATACTGGCCCGCGGGCCATTTGCAGCCCACGGTCCAGTTGCTTTTGGCTCGCAGGTGCAGGGCCACCGTTGGGGAGGTAGAGCCAATCCTACTGTACGTGGCCGGGCCCCATCAGGTCAGCAGGGAGGCCCGGGGACAATGAGGGGGCGCTTACCTTTTGCAGCAGCCAGGGGCATATCTAGGGTTGCCACCTGTCCGGCATTCACTATAACAATGTGGGTTTTGAGTCATGTATGTATGTGCTGTGTCCAGGTTTACGCCAGCTAAAACCCGGACACAAGATGATGAAAGACAGGGGCAACCGCGGGGTCCTGGCATTGTTCAACATGAGCTGAAACACACAGTGCAGATAAGTCTTGAAAGGCACACGGGTTCTGCTTCAGACAAATGTGCTACTTGCTATCTCTCCTCACCCTCTACCCTGGCTGTCTCTCCCCACTCTCTCTCTCTCCTGGATGTCTCTCCTTGCACTCTCTCCTTGCTGTCTCTCCTCGCTCTCTCTCCTGGCCGTCTCTCCCCACTCTCTCTCTCCTGGATGTCTCTCCTTGCTCTCTCTCCTTGCTGTCTCTCCTCGCTCTCTCTCCTGGATGTCTCTCCTCAATCATCTTATTGGCTGCCTCTCCTCGCTCTCTTCCCTGGCTGCCTCACTCTCTCCTTGATGTCTCTTCTCGCTCTCTCTCTTAGCTGTCTCTCCTCGCACATCACACCTGCTTTGTAGTGTGAATGGTGCACTTTGAAAACAATTGTTTTCTAGGTGCCCCTGTGGTCACTGGCATTGTTCTGTTGCTGAAAAACAACAGTTACCGCATATAGTGTGAATGAGCCTTAAAGGAAGCTGGGTTCCAAGAAATTCAGGTGTTTATACTAGTTGTATATATAAAAAAATCAAGCCCCCAGAAGCTATTAGCCATAATGTGCTAGTATGCACAGCAAATTAGCATATTATGGCAGACTTACTTGCCAATCCGATACCCTGCAGCACCATGATCCTCCCTCTCCAGCGCTTCCGTCTTTGGCTCGGTCCTTTTCCTGGTTTCGAGTCTTCAGTCTTGGCCAGACCATGATGGTGTAATTCCTGTGCATACGCACTTGAGTTACTTGATCTCGGCATGCTGGATGTGTGCATTGAGCTGCACATGCATGGCTCAGTGTACAGGAAAAAAGAAATTGCTTAAAACATAAAAATAAACTTTTATGGCAGAAGAGACTTACACAGTCTATTCTGCCATAGAAATCCAGCCAATTGGCAAAAAATTTTCCTCTAACTTCCACTTTAAAAATATTTTTTTTCAATTGTTGCATAGCTGCATTAATTGATGCTGCTCATTGATGTTTAAAAGTTTTAGTTTGCTACAGAATTAGCAGGTCCCCTGAACACTGGCCCTGATTTGCTGTTTTACGGTGGCTCCTTCCCTTGTGGGGTCCTATGGAACCACCTTTTATGTATGCTAGTAAGCTGTGTGTCTCCACACACAAGAAGGCCTCCCTGCTTCTCTATCCTCCTTTCTTTCCTCCCCTCTCCAAGTTAGTAGATAGACAGCTGCTGGAGACGGTGTTGTCTCTTGTGATCTTGTACTGGACAGGAAGTTCAGGGAAGCTGAGCTGAGAGAGTTGGAGCTGTTCTGAAACATGATGACTGGAAATGCTTGGGTAAAAATTTTAAGAAATACTTTGCTGGGCAATGTATATTTGTTGGATCTGAATTCATTATGGAACAAAAAGTTTGAGAATTTAATACTACTTTAAAGTTTTTGAAGCAATGCAGAACAATTATATCCCTTCTCCTATATTGTGGAAGTTGAGTTGGACTCATAAAAGAATAAAGGGGCATGTGAGCAGTCTCTGTGGCGTTTGCCTAGTATAGGATTATTGAAAGTTAAGTAGTCAAGATTACACTGCCAAATTAATCTGAAATAAATTAAAATTAAACAGAGAAGAATGCAAGCAGCATATTTCCACGGGCCCACAGTGTAGTATTTTTCTTGGCCAAAACACTATGAAATGAAAGGATAAATATATATATATAT
>NW_017306704.1:650843-651151 GCF_000935625.1 Nanorana parkeri
TATATATGAAATTCCACAGGAAGATTAATTTTTAGTTTTTGGCTTGTCTCTGACAATTTGAGCTTCCATAGTGATGTTGCAGTTCATAATTGGGAATTATTTATTTGCTAGCTTTCTTAGCAGCGAACATTAAACTTAACAAAACATTAAAGTCTGTACTGGGCAATAATTCAGAAAGTCGTGCTTCAGGCTCCAAGTGAGGTTAATGTTTTTCCTTTACATATCGCAGAAATTAATGAGACCCTGTCTTTGCCCCAAGAATCTTAATGTGTACAAAGGCCAATGAGAGAGCCAAGAGCCAAGTATCC
>NW_017306704.1:651219-683261 GCF_000935625.1 Nanorana parkeri
TAGGACTCAGAAATGGCATAATGACCAGAAAAAATTATTCGCTAGAAATTAAGGTGCCAGAAATCTGTGTCAACATAACACTTGAACGTTTCTAACAGATTACAGAACTAGTTCTGGTGATTATGCCATCTCTGGGTCCTACTATTTACAAAACGTAAACCCCAAAGAAGGGGAGATCTGTTGAGCCCCCGAAACACATTGGTGTTTTGTGTTATCCTGGTATGAACTAATATTAAAAAGAATTGGACTCTTGAAACTTTTGTTTGAGACTCTCTTTGGACCTTCTACACGTGGATCCTCAACTTTGTGTTCCCATTTCAAGGGGGTGTCCTGTCCAGTCCCACTGGAGCCATGGCGCCTTGTTATAGGATGACTAATTTACAGAAAATGTAAATCCAGTGCCTTGTTTTCATGTGTTTTGGACTAAAGTTCTTAACGGCAGGTTCCTGCATAATAAGTATTATACTTGTCTCTCCAGTGGTCTCTGTTTTTTTTATCTTCCCTCTGTTAGCCCCCATTCAGACCTGAGCATTTTGTCACACATTTCCTGAAGCAGGACAATGCTCAACATAAAGAATTCTATTATTTTCAGTGGTACCTATTCACACTTGAGCATTGTGTCGCTTGTTGCTCGAGTGCATGAGCTTTTTTCGGGCAGAATTGCGTATAGCCCCATAGACTTTAGTGGGAGCTCTGTGTGTTTTCTGCTTGATTTTCCCTTAACAACTGTGTCCTCCTCCTAGAAACAAACTTTTCATTGGCTAAAACAAAAAAGCCTGAAAACCACATGAACGAACACACAAAAGTGTGCAAGATTTTGGAATTTGTAGTTTTTTTAATGTACACTTACAGTTGGTGCAGATTATTCACTTCTCCTGCTTCCGGAGAGTAGCTCTGCACTTCACTGGTATTTAGATCCGCTATGATTAAGACCCTATGCGGCTAAAACATGTATGCAGATCATGTCCCTTGTATGCTGCTGTTGTTTCCAAGAACCACCTGCACTCCTTACTGTCCACAACCTTTCAGTATTGGTGGTGCTCATGGTGATCACAAGGATGGCGCTTTGCAGAACTTTGGGTAATCTCAGTAGGCCACAGGCACACACAAAGATAAGTTCCGATATCAATATCTCTTTGATAAGTTTATTGAAGAATGTCACATCATGTCATTAGAAGCTAATGTTTCGGGACCTCGCAGGGACCCTTCATCAGAGCAACATACTGTAGTGACTATGTCGCTCTGATGAAGGGTCCCTGCGAGTTCCGAAAATGTTAGCTTCTAATGACATGATGTGGCATTCTTCAATAAACATATCAAAGAGATATTGATATCAGAACTTATCTTTGTGTGTGCCGGTGACCTACTGAGATTACCCTTTGTATGCTGCTGGATGTGGATAATAAAGTGTGTAACTTGGATTTGAGTGCTGGATTTAAAACACAAATTGAACAGCTCACCCCTTGTAATCCACATTTGGTGCACGGAAAACCCTCCTCTGGAGTAATTGTCTCAAAAACTACAAAACCGGCACACAATGCTAGTTCAAAGAAAATCCAATTTTATTCCACATGCATATGTACAAAAAAAACAACCACTGCTGCGTTTCTGCCTTACACGGCCTAAGTCATAGCTATGCTAAGGCTTAGTAAGGCAGAAACGCGTTTGTGGTTGTTTTTTGTACAGATACATGTGGAATAACATTTGTTTTTCTATGGAAAAGCATTGTGTGCCAGTTTTGCAGTTTTTGAGTGCTGAATTAATTGGCTTTGTACTCGATTTGTTGGTTAACAGTAATCCTTCCATGCACTGATGTACTCTTAAACAAAGGATGGACTAGCGGGGTAGAGCAAGTACACATTTTATTTATATACATATGAAATAGGGGCTTAGACTGTAAACTCCTTAAAGCAGAAGTACACCTCCCTATCCCTTACAGACAAGGAAGGTGCCATCTTAGCCTCTATTTAGATTGCAGCTGCCATGTTTCTGCACATGTGATAAGCTATGACACCAGCCATTTGTGGGCTTGAAGGTTTGGTTGAGAGCTGGAATAAGCACACTGGTAACCTTGACAGTTGCCATGCCTTAAAAGTAAACATTTTGGGAGACATTAACATGGACCGTTATACCCCCTTTACTAAAATGACATCAGCATTCAGCTCTACATGCTAATATGAAATCATCTTAAGTTCATTGGTTAAATCAATATATTTTTCTTTTACTTACAAGTGCTGTTTTTTTCCACTTCCTGGTCCTCTTAGACATTGGTGATGTAGCCTGTGCCTGCGTGATGCATCCTGGGAAGGTTACATCAGCAGTGCATTGCTAAGAAAAAAAAGGAATTTTTCCCCTTGAGATGATGTGCATGGTCAGTCACATGTCCTTGTCACATGTGCCAGAGTTCCAGGAAGTAAAGGGAGATGGATTCATCTGCCCTTAGTAAAAATGGCCACTGTGAGAAGAATGGGGAAGAAAAAAGAAATCAGGTATGCAAAGAATAAAAAGCTGGCAATTATCTAGAAGTATGTGCTTGTAGTTTGTAATTATTAAACATTTCTAAAGGTGACTTTGTTGTTATTATAAAGATAAGGTTAAAGTTCCTCTTTAAATTGGTGGGTAAGGTTCCTCTTTGATTGCAGGAACTGATGTGAATGAATAGTATGTAAAGTGATGGCGCTATATAAATACCTGTAATAAATAAATGTGTGATCTAAAAGCTGCGTGGCATCTGCTGGAGTTCTGCTTTTAGGGCAGGTTCACACCATTTTCTGGACCCGATCTGGAACGCACTACATTGCTTTTTGCCGCGTTTTTGATGTGTTTTCGATGCGTTCAATTTTAGGTCTTGCTGTGGGACCTACAGATAGCCAGGAAAAGAGCAGCACAATGCTTGCACATTAGAGACATGAACTTACCACAGTTGTTCTTTTCAGAGCTGCTCAAATGATCATAGCCAGGGACAACCTGGGCAGCAATGCCTCTCCATTTCTCCATCTTCCCATTATTGTTCTTATATTGCCCATTCCAGAACAGACAAAATGTGACAGGCAGTATTTTTTTGGTCTGGTCTGGAACTGACTGCGATGGTGTGAACTGAGGCCAAGAAGAGCATAGGGAAATATTGGGATGGATTTTAGGTCCAGAAATAATCTGGTCTGGTCTGTAGGTGATCTGTAGGTGGTGAGAATGGGCCCTCAGTGAGTCTCATTATTCCAATCTCGCCATCATTTTATTTTTTATTTTTCTCTGAAAGATCCTTTTTTTTAGAACACAGAACACGTTTTCGATAAAGACCCCCACAACAGCTCTAGAACAACCTACAAAGACCTCATGCGAGCACTGTCAGGTCTTTTTTATTGGCTGTTTGTTCAGACTCTTGCAGACAATGAACAGTTTAGCTGACAATTGAAGTAATCTGTAGACATTCCACGGCATATCGGTGTCAATCCAGAGCCTAATCCTATTAGCCGCACCTTTTTTTATTCTGAGGCCAATATTTTGCTGAGCACTTTGTCACACAATGATCATTTGCCAGCGCGCAGGAAACCGTCTGGCGCCGTCAGTGGAATTACTCCAGCATGTCAGTCCATACCTGGAGGCTATGAGGTGTATTATAAGAATGCAGATCAGAGTGTCAGCACGGTGCTTGTGGCTGCAGGGTGTGTATTTTTAGACTTCTCAGCCAGGTGTGTTTTTCTTTTTCAGTGAAAGAAATGCAGGCGTGTACCCTATGTATAGTGACAAATGGCTGCGCAGACGATTGTTTTAGACGTCTGCTTTACCTTGCTGTATGGCTGGTGAGGATAAAGCTGAACTCCAGGCAAACAGCTAATTACACAAATGAAATACATATACGAGGGCTGTTTAACCTGATAAAAAGAATTTGTATGACTGTCCATCCAATGCTGAGGTTTATACAGCTCAGGCTCACTGTATAGCCCTCCCTGGCAGAGCAGGGGACCTGATCTTTCTATGCTGCAGTTCTACTTTAACTTACAGGTCCCCCTCTAACCCCCACTTTGTAACTGGACTATGAAAGGGTTGCCCACACAGGAACACGCGATACCATAATTCCGTACGTTCCAGTGCGATGCAACTTGGGTCGTGACTTAATGACCAAGGACAAACGTGGGTCCCGAGGTTACACAGGTTGAGAACCACTGTGCTAGTCCATCTAACACTGCCCTCTCCACAGGTTAACAATGCTGCTGTCCAGGGGTGGCTCTATTGCACCTTCAGGCTCCATTCACTCTTGGTGCTAATGATTACCATCACACAATCCTCCAGGAGTAGTCTTTCTTGTAAATATCCACAGCTTTTGGAGAGGCCGCTCGTCAAAGAGACTCTGGGGTTCTCATCAGATACATAGAAGACAAAAGCAACAAAGTGCCACCTCCTTGTGTGAAATCTTTTTTTATTTGAATAGTAAAAATGGTTATAAAACTTTAGTCACCCTACCATTGTGTCACTGGCTGCTTTTAGGCTGGTAGCCAGCCTAAAAGCAGCCGGTAGTACGATGGTATGTTGATGTGACCGGAGGCAGCTTTTTATACGCAGTCAGAGTGGAACATTCCTTAGACCAGGAGCGCCCACAATTTTTCGTCTGAAGGTCTACTTTTCAAATGACGAGCTCAATGAGATCTGCATTCAGTGGCGGGAGGGGGCTCGGCAAGTCAATGGCACCGCAGCCACGGCGCTCACCCGCAGTGCGATCGCCCGAACCCGGAACGCAGGAACATTAGTGCCTGCTTTTCGGTCCAGTGCGATCGTCAAAAATGCTGCAAACACTATTTTTGCAGATTGAACTGGACCGGAATGCAGGCACTAATGGGCTTGCATTCCGGGTGCAGGCGATCGCACTGTGGGTGGGGGGCATGGCTGCGAGCCCATCATAGTCTCAGATGGGCTGTGCAGGATCTATGGTTGGCTCTGCAGGGTCTCAGGTAAATCCAGAGCCCAGCACATTACTAAGCCCATATATACCTATACATGCTATACATAGCATAAAGGTAAAAAACGATATATGCCGTGTTATCTTCATTTTAGATGTCAAAAGGGTTTTGTGGCTCCCGGTGTTTTCTTTTCTGTGGGAAACGAGTCCAAATGGCTCTTTGAGTGTTTAAGGTTGCTGACCCCTGAGCTAGACAATACGCCTAGGGGTGAATGGAGCCTCATAGAGTGGAGTCACCCCTAGATAGGAAGTATGTTACTGGCTGGATTAACAGGTGAAAAAAAGATAAGCTTTAAGGCTCCATTTATACCTAAGCGTCAGCCTTTAAAGCGTTTTTTTTAGGCTTTTTTTTACGTGCATCGATGTGAGTTTGTTAAGTTTTTTTTTTGCAAAGAGGAAAGCTGGCTCTTGCAAGGGGAATTATCCAACAACTCAGACAGAAATTATGGAGACCCAGATAGCAGTAAAAATGCTGGTATGGATTTTAACCCTTCTCTACCTTATCCAAAACGAATAAAAAACTGTTTTGGCTGGATACACTTGAACAGCGTTCCCACGCAAGATCACTTGCACCAAAGAAGTGGCGGCTTCCCCACTGTACATTTAGCTCTGCTTGCCCAAAGCAGGGCTAAATGTAGATAACTACCTGCACGGCGCCTGGAACTGCATGTCCAGGGCATCGGAATTCCACACCCCTGCTGCCCCAAGGCCAACTGTGGGAAATCCGGCCCTGGATGAAGGAGGTATTGCTGGTATGGATGTGAGCAGTATTTTTGGCCTTGGATACCTCTATTGTGTTCTGGCAGCAGGTGAACTTTGAACGGATTCATTTTCTCACATCATCTGATTCACGTCCCGATCCTTATAAGTACAATTTTCCCCTCTGTCAGTTACTAGTGACACTACAAATCCTCTTTCCGGAGGGAGACGAACAGATCGGTCATGCACATCTCACCTTTTTTTTTTTGCTTAGGATAAGCGGAACCAAAAACATATTTCACATATTGTGAGCGCTCAGATAAGATTATTCTTCATCATTCATTTATCAAAGCAGCTTTTACGTTACAAAGATCACAGAGGACTAGTCTGTGTCACGGCCAGCTGGCAGACAAATAGGGCATGCCTAATGAACGTTTTGTCTTCAAATCTTCAATTCCAAAAGATACATGTGATATAGTGCAACCAATCAAAGTCTAACGTGGAACAAAAAGTCTCAGCATGACTGCTTAGGATGTTAAAGGTCCAGGCACGTGTGTTCTACAGACCATGAAAAAGGATTTAAAGGTTCCCTGTGCCATCAACTGTTCAATAATCACTCTGCAGCTGTATTTCGTGCAGCCGGATGAAATTTGTTTGCTGTGTTTATTATCCGTTAATTTTTTTATGAGATTGTTTCATGAGGCCATTAATAGAGCAGTGATGTGAGACCACTTTCCTTCACTTTAGAGAAGATACAGCAATGTTAGGTATTTCGTTTTATAGAATAAAAATAATAAAACTAAAGTGATATTAAAGTCAAAAGGTTTTTATTCTATTTCAAATGCTGATGAAATCACTTACATTGGAGACTGCTCCTTGATGTTTAAAAGTTTTAGTTACCTGCAGAATCAGCTGGTCCCCTGAGCACTGGTCCTGATATCTTGTTTTAGGGTGGCTCCTTTCCCTTTCAGGATTCCAAGGAGCCACCCTTGTGTGTGCTAGTAAGCTGTGTGTGCCTCCACAAACACACAGGCGCAGCAAGAAAAGTCTCTGCCCTGCTCCCTGCTTCTCCTTTCTCCCTCTTCGCTTCTCCAAGCCTGTAGATGGACAGCTGCTGTAGACTGCTCTGTGTTTGTGATCTTGTACTGGAAAGGAAGTTTAGGGTAGCTGAGCTGAGAGAGTTAGAGCTGTTTGAAAACATTATGACTGTAAGTGTTTAGGCAAGAATGCAATGAAATACTTTGCTGGGCAATGTATATTTTTTTAATCTAAATGGAAGAGGTTTGAGAATCTAATACTACTTTAAAGCTTGACTCTGGGCAGAAATAAAAGACACAAAATAATGTATTAATGAATACTTGTAAGCAGTACCTGTATTTGACCTAACATCAGCTTCTTGCAGTCTGCTGCAAAGCAGCCCTCAGATGGGAGGAGGAAGGAGTAGCAGAAGAAGCCATATGTGCTGCAGTGGTTATGTGCTAACATGAGACATGTTGAGAGGAGGAAATAACAGAGTGACAGAGAGATGGGCTCATCAGTCTACCACTACACCTTTCACTGTCCAGTCACAGGCTGGAGGAGAAATGAGACTAAGCTCCCGTTCACACTATAGCGTTCCCTTAATGGCATGGTATCATGTGTTACCATGCGCTAAGTGCATTGTGTTGCCATTCATTTGAATGGAACCCCAGAACACACACCCTGCCGATGCCGTAAGCTGCATTGGGGTGTCATTCAAATTAATTCCAACACAAAGCACCTCCCGCATAGTAACACACTTTAGGTGCGCTGTGCAAGATCATGCATTAAATGCAGGGTATTGTGCAATTAACACAACACTATGTTGTGAATGGGCCCTAACTGCAGCAGAGAAAGATCAGGTCCCTTAGCATTTGGGACCCTAAAGGACCTTAACCTCCCCCTTGGTGCCCAGCTATTCCATAGCCTGTCTAGGGACTTTTAGCAACCAGCTGCCCCAATTTAAACTGACCACCCTCTGTGGCAACCGATAAAGGGAGATCCAGACTGTAGATGTGATGCTGAAGGAGAGAGAGGTTAGGGGATAGGAACATCCAGGCTGGTGTAGATTCCTTTAACTGTTAGAGCAAAGTGACTGCTGCCTTCACAGACTAGGCCCTTTAAGCCATATGTGTGTTTGGAGTTCCTGGCCAAGCAGCATGTCAGATGTCATCCATCTTGTCAGGAACAGACTCTCCAGTCACAGCAGAGACTCACTTCTCAGATTCCCCATGCCTGTTGAAGTTACTCTGTCATCTCCATCCTTAGTATCAGCCACTGGGCCCCCATACTCAGGCCTCAGTGCAAACACATGGCTAGTCCCTAGGCTTCAGGCCTAGCCAATTCAGACAGTCCATAGCAGCCCCCCCCCCCCCAGGCAGGGCCTAAGGAAAAGAAAAAAAAGAGAGCCTCACCGATCCACCCCGAATATTTATGTCCTCCCCCAGCATGCACCACTGGCCATGAACCTCCTAGTGATTGGCCAGGGAGACATAGATACTGATGGCAATCTCTTATTGGTTGCTCTGCTCTGTGGCAAGGATACACCCAGCAGTACGCAGATGCAAACAATGAAAGACTGCTTAGGGGAAACCAAATGAGCATACACTTTAGTTTATCATCAGACTGAATACAATCTGACAATAACCAAATTTACTAAGCACTCCTGGTTACAGGGTGCTACAGTAGCATTGTTTTTCTGCTAATTAAACATGCTTTCATGTTTGTCACAGGAGGAAACAAGCTAAAGAATCAGCACTTCCGTCTGAACTGGGCCTGGATTTCAATAGAAAAGGAGTACTATGTCGTGAATGAAGACGCTAAACATTTAGAAATCATCCTGAGGCGTAGAGGATACCTCGGAGAAACCACATTTGTCAGTAAGTTGTTGAAATTCTTATCTCTTAATATTGCTCATCAAAATAATAACTATGTGATGCTGTGTAAAATTACAAGACTCTCTGCAGCTCAGGTGCCAACTATTTCCTCTCCTACTCTATGCTCTGTTTATTGAATCAGTCCATTAAAAGGATGGCCATACATACCCCAGTCCCTGCAAGCAGTACACTTGATTAGACAGAGAGGACGTTGAAGGGCTTTTCTATGGAGCAATGAGTGTGTCCAGCTGTGCTCACTATTGCACACAGGGATTTTTCAGCTTGACATTAAAGAACTACGGACAAAACTTTTATTAATCCTTGCAGTGGGACTACCCCCACACTGCAAGGGTTAAGTGCTCGTTTTGGTCTAGGGAGAAAAATAACAAAGTTATACTCACCTGATCCTCTGAGCTGTCTGTCACAGCGCTCCCTCCAGCCTGTCTCTTCCTCCTCCGCAGTGATGGAATGTCCCTTGTCATCCTCATGCCCTGTACACAGTGTATAGAATGTGATGACTCCGGGACCTTACTTAGACCACTGCAGTGGAGGGGGAGGGAGGCTGAAAGGGCCAGTCTAGGAGCCAACTTGGAGGTGCAGGTGAGTATAGCTTTTTGTTTTTGGAATCTTAATGAAAACGAGCAGTTAACCCTTGCAGTACGGGCGGTAGACCCACTGCAAGGGCTAATAAAAGTTATTTAAACAAGAAATTAAAAAAAAGCTACATTTGGGCTTTAACGTCTGCTCAAGTGGTGGGAATTTCCCATCAATTAAAAGGATATTTTTTTTGTTACTAAAAGGGAAAACTCAAATGTGTTAGTAAGACAGTGATAGAAATAGTCTTTTCGCAAAATGCAAGCTTGATTTTTTTTTTTTTTTTTGGACATACTATTACTGTAAAAATAACACCATCTGAGCAGTATTTTTAAAATGTATTCTATTTCTTCAAATGATCCCTTATAACTAAAAATGAAAACCTCCCTGTGGACTAAACCATTAGACTAAGCATGAAGGTATAAGACAAATGAAAGAAGAAAAAAAAACAACAAAGCCCGACATGAGATTACCACTTGCCAGCCATGCCGCTGTGAGCTGATTTCATCAGGTTGTAACCAATTCCCTCCTCCTCCTGTGAAGTGGACTTCTTTTCAGTCTGTTTGGCAGTAAGAGTTGATAGGAGAGGTGTTGAAAACTAATCAGTGTCCAATGAGCCAAAAGGTAAAATGGAGCACTCTATCCTGTTCTACACACTGACATTTATTCCTGGCTACTGCTGTGTGTCTTTTAACATATCCAGTTAACAAGCTCCCAAATCTATTCTGTGATCTAGAAAGCAAGCCAAAATTATATTTCCGCAAAAAGGTTACTTTTTATTAACTTTAAAAAAAAGGTTAAAGAATAGGTTAACCAACATGGTTTATAAATGTACTTGTAATGCTGATTAAAAAAACTAAACATACAATTTACAAAATTATCAGTATAGCTACTTCCTACTTTCATATATTTTTGTAAAACTAATACAAAAGTGAGATGAGTGTGTTTACTATAAAAAATATTGTAAAAGTGTATGTCCACCCAAAACTTTTTTGAGGGAGGTTTGATTTAAGTGGGAAAGGATTAAAACCCCTGTCTAGATTTTACTGTGTCGCTGTTGGAGAATTTGGTGTACCTTCACTGAGAAAATAAGCAAGGGTACATTTCTCTATGACAACCCCAGATAACAGTAAAATCATAAAAGGGTTTTAATTAAGTTTTTGCATGACACTTTAAAACTAAAAAGAAAACATTCCATGCAAATACATTTTTTATATTTAAAATGTTACAATAAAACAAAAAGAAATGGAAGTATGAAAGGAAAAATCCTCTTAAACTTTGTTTAAACTCACAGTACTGATAACAGCTAAACACCTAGAAGTATTAAATAACTAGAGATAGTGCAGGACATTGAGAAGAGTGGCATTGTTGAGATATTGGGACAATGCATTTTATTATAGAGTCTGAAACACATTTCTGCACATGTACTCTATCTGTTTCCTATAGAGCTTTGCTCAGTTAAATGTTTGCCAGAAATTCCTTGGGTCATTTGAAGATGACAACACAGTGCTACATATAAATAACTCTGTGTCATAAGTATGGCTGGCATTTGGTCTATGAAACTTTATCCATTGCTTTTAATTTGCTGGATTGGAATAATGCAATGGGCTACTTTTTATCAATAGATAAAGTAATTTATTTAGTAAATGTTTTCTTTTTAAATGAAAAGAAATATATGAAGATATAACATTAGTATGAGTGTGGGGATACAACAATTAAGTATGCTGTAGAGCAGGGGTCAAAATTTCAAGTCCTGAGCTACTAGCCAGGCCTTAAGAGTTACTCGCCACCAGCTGCCCACCTAACCCCTACCCTACCGCGGCCTTAACTCCGCCCCTAAACACACCCTCTTAAATAATCTTATCAATGAGACTGTTACATGCTGTATGCAGAATAAAGTTACAAGAATAAATATTAACAACTTTAACAATATTACCATAAAGCTCCCTGCCCCACATATAAAATAATACACTCCCCCTGTTCTGTGCCCCCCCCCTCACGTATAAAATAATACACCACTCCGCTGTCCCCTGCCCCCACACATAACATAATAATCCCCCCTGTTCCCTGCCCCCCACACACAACATAATCCCCTCTCCTTGTTACCTGCCCCCACAATGTAAAATAATACAAGGAAGCTCCCTCACCTGCTTGTCTTTCTGCAGGGAGGAGGCGAGCAGGCAGATCCCTGGTGATCTAGTGTGATTAGTAAGGTCTGCAGACCTTAGTAATAACTTAGTTTTCGACCCGGAGCTCAGTGAAGAGCTCTGGCCGAAAGGAAAGGAGACAGACCAGCAGGAGCAGCTGCTCCCACAAGACAGGTACGCGATCTGCGACCGCAAGCCTGACAGGAATTTCAACTCGCCTGCACTGCATTTCCACTCGTCAAATGCGAGCAGGCGAGTGGAAATTTTGAGCCCTGCTATAGAGTAAGAAAAAGTGTATAACCCATAGAGACTGATCCCTTCACAATAGAATAAAAATTAATAAAATGGTTTGTCAAGTCACCATGGCACAGACAGCTAAACAATACTAATAGCAAATACACTGCCTGGCGAAACAAAAAAAAAAGGTTGCCACCTAAGCAGATAGGTCAGAGCCTTCCATTGGATAATAGGTCTAGGTTCAGCAATGTTATGTCCCCAAAAATGAGGTCAGGTGCCTACCTGAATATACTGAATGACCAGGTTTTTCCATCAATTGATTATTTCTTCCCTGATGGCATGGACGTATTCCAAGATGACTCATCGGGCTCAAATTGTGACAGAGTGGTTCAGGGAACATGAGACATAATTTACACCCACGGATTGGCCACCACAGAGTCCAGACCTTAACCCCATTGAGAATCTTTGGGATGTGCGGAAGAAGACTTTACACAGTACTCCAACTCTCCCATCATCACTACAAGATCCTGGTGAAAAATGAATGCAACTCTGGACACAAGTAAATGTTGTGACATTACATAAGCTTATCAAAACGATGCCACAGTAAATGCGTGCCGCAATCAAAGCTAAAGACGGTCCAACAAAATATTAGAGCATGAGAGGCTGTATATTAGTCAGGCTGTATATTTATTAGTAGTCCTTAAAAATACACACACTGATATAAGCCAATATAGCATAATCCATGGCCAGCCAACCAGATACATAATTGCATAATACTAACTTAAATGAATACATTCTGGTACTGTAAATAATTAAGTCCGCATGCAAATTAGTTATATAGATGTTACAGTATATGATATTAGTATGAAAGGTCCACAAGCCCTTAAAGTCACATTTTACCTTGTATCACAGTGGAAATAATGTCTCTACCCCAGCGTTTCTCAACCTTTTTTTCAGTCATGGCACCTTTTAAAAGTATCCAAAATCTCAAGGCACCCCAGTCCAAAATGTAAAAAATTATGTGTGGTCCCCCCAAAATCAGTACCAGACCTTTTCCCAGGCAGGGATCTTGTTTGGGGGGCCAAAGGCAGAGAAAAAAAAGACGACATGGAGTTTCCCCTTTACATCAGAGTCCCCTTTTACCTCAGAGCCCTCCCCCCCCCTTTAACATTAGAGCCCCTCCTTTTACATCAAAGCCCCCCCTTTTACAGCCGAGTCCCTCCTTCCACATCACAGCCCCCCCCTTTCACATCATAAGGTCCCCTTTAGCAAAAATTCAAAGGACCCGAGATGATGCCAGGGGGCACCCCAGAATGTGGAACCTTAGTTTTTAAAGGCTGCTCTACCCAACATACTGATAATGTAAGAGCTAGATGTTTCTCTACCACAGACGTGCACTCTTCTGCATACTCTTGTGCTCATCCTTCCTTCACCATGTACTTCATCAGTTAGCACTTCCTTCACCATTGCTGAATACCTAGATAGTAGTTCAGGACTCAACATTAATGTGCACAATCATTTCCCAGGCCTGCACTGTTTCTCCACACACATTCTTGTACAAAAACATTTGAAATTATGTAAATTTAATGGATAACATATGTATCACATCTCAGAGGAAAGAGTGTGCTGGCAGTAAAGGTGATGCCAATTAGAAGAGGGAGCGATAACTGTTCTGTTTGACAACTAAAAAAGTAGATGTAATGTCATGTCAGTAACACGGATATTTTCTTACATTAATAGAGGAGAAATAGTATCATATTACTTCTATGATTAATGCTGAACTGCACACAAACATCTAAATATACAGTAGAGATACAAATATGCAAGTATTGTACCTGTCAAAGGATTTATATTTCTATCCAGCTAGTCTTGGCATTTTCCACAGCTCAGTCACATAGCAGAGCCAAGGCATGGCACCACTTTTTCTGTTAGAAACACTGACTGAAACTACCCTTCCCCTAGCCTGTTAATAGGATAGTTAAGGAGCAGTAGGAGACTGATGAAGTCTTCTCTCTGATCACTCTACTCAACCTGTTCTTTTTCAGCATATTTACATGGCTCGTCAGATTGGTTGTCAGTGCTACCCCAATCTAATGCTGCTTTACAGAGGATGTATTAATGAATACAGAATGTTTTAGTTTGTGTCTATTATATTTGGGGTTCAGATTTAATTACTGCTGGAATATGATTAAAGGGAATCTTCCACTCACAACAAAACAGGCAAATTTGTGACAATTCGCATTGTTTACTTCCTTTCCAGGTATTGGCACTGTGGATGGCACAGCAGAAAAGGACAAAGACTTTAGAGGGAAGGCTCAGAAACAAGTCCAATTTAATCCAGGTCAGACCACAGCAACTTGGAGAGTCCGCATCATGACTGATGGAGAGTATGAACAATCTGAAACCTTCCAGATAGTTCTATCAGAGCCTGTCATGGCGGCCTTGGAGTTTCCAGAAGTGGCAACAGTGGAGATCATTGACCCTGGAGATGGTATGGATAGTACATGTTTTGTTTATTTAGTAAGACACTGCTAAGAACACTAAATACATTTAAATTGTAATAACCTATGGCAACTAACCACATTTCAGTTTACTGTAGGAGGAAAATGGACGTGATGTTGTATTAGTGATGTGTTATTGACAGAAGAGCTATTTGTCAGAAAAAAATGCCAGAGAAGCTTATAATTCAGAAATAAATACAGGCTACATCCTCTTGAACTCATTATTATGTTATATTGGGGGCTTTTGTTTTGTCTGATCATGACTAAAGTTAAAGGAGAACTATGAGGTGAATGAAAATCACTCATCGAGCCGACGTGTGACAATTAAACTGTCACACGTTGTCTCAATAGATCGGGAAATGAGCGAACGCATACCGTTGCTCACTCACTTCTGGATCATGTCCCTGCAGAGAGCCGTGACTGTCAGTCACAGCTCCTTGCAGGGATTCCCGCCTCCCCGCTCCGATCCTCCAGCGCTGACTGGAGGAACGGACGGGGGAGAGGCAGGTACAGCTGGCTCTGCCTCTAGATAGGCAGAACCAGCTGTCACTCATGCAGCTGGGTGGATCTCGACAATAATGTCGGGATCTGTCCTGGCTGCGGTGGTCTCAGTATATCGCGAGCTGTAGCTCACAATACACTGAACTTTGGGTCACGAGAGGATGCTAGTATATGTCCTCCCATGACCCTTAAAAGAACTATGGGGAAAAACACTTACCCCATAGTCCTCTTTTTTAAGCTGGTTTAGAAAGTGTAGTTAGAAAGGGTCTAATATTGTAATTCTACATGTAGCAGTCATTGTGCTCAAGCCATTGCTTAAATGATGCTTTAATAAAAGGGCCACAAATCACTAAGTCACATACATAAGGATTGCAAAAATTTTAATTAAATGATGCCCTTGGAAAACTGCTTATTTCTAAAGCGAACACACAATAGGGAGCACAATATCTGGACCCCAATCAATGGAAAAAGTAATTTAGTCTGAGTAATGTTTTACCCTGCTTGGATTTTCCAGATGGGTTGATCTTTGGAGGAATCCAAAAGTTGTTGTTATCTGTTAAATGTAGAGGGGGAACTATAATGACATGGACAGCCATCCTAGGAGGGCCTGTAGGAACAGTGGTCATGTATAGTTGTATAATGGCCAAAGAGTATGCAGGCATTTTCTTAACCTTATGATGCAAACATTGTTCGGTCATAATGTTACCATATTCCAAAACGGTAATGTCCCAATGCATGCTACTAAACAAATTCAAGATTGGTTGCATTAATATCAGAATGAAGTCAAGCAACTTCCATTGCATCCTTAACTGCTAGAAGTAAACATCATAGGAACTTTATGGAAAATCTCAGATAACATTCGAAGGAAAATTATTGCATTCTTCACTCCTAAAACTTCACTCCACTCTTTCCTACGTCTTTAAAACTATGCACCCTTTGCATACTCCCCTGGTCACCTACATACAGTAAAAAAGTGGCCAAAAACAATGTAGTGTTACATTTATAACTTACTTTGTTTATTCTGTCCTCAAGTCAACCTTGAAAAGGTTGGTTTATAGGAAATCTAACAGTGAATAACTAAAATTACTCACCCCTGGAAAATAATGCACACACAGAAATGTCATGTTTAGAACGAGACAGGAGAGCTGGTTTGTGTAAGGTGATTCTTTTAGGAGTGAAGAAGTGATAAAATGATTGCTAAATGTAACTTAGTAGAGATAAGTGATAAAGAAGGCATGCACTGGCAGGGGTCCTGCTCAACATCTGGTTTTTATTCCTGGCCCTCATTCAAGAGGTGAACATTAAGTGCCTCCATGCTGTGATCTGCACTTGTAGGCGATGCCTCTGTATCTTTCAGTTCTCATTTTATTAGGTCATATTTAATGGTCAGTGGTGGAATTCCGTATGTTTCTATGGTTATAATACCCAGTGCTCTTCACTTTACACTTTGGGAAGACTTTATTTGCCTGTAACCAGGTAGTCCATCGTACCCACCTGTAAGCTACTGAAAAGCACAGTTTGGGCTTTTGTCTGTGGAACTCCTTTCCCCCGGGGTCTGAACGAAATAATCAGTGTTAATTATATTAAATAACTTGCCCATGTTAGATAAAAAAATATCCTTTATTAGAGCCTAATTTATCAGTATTATGATCATTTTCTCCTGAAAAGTTTAGTTTACAATTAGGTATGGACATTATTTAGCACTGGAAATTTGTGCAAATAACGTGCAACATAAAAAACAAGCCCCAAGGGAGGGTGTGACAGGTCCTTTTAATGGAGACATCAGGGCTCTGTTAGACCCCTGATGTCATCTATGTCATCTGGAACAGCAGCTGTGATCTTGGTATACCTTCTTCTGGTTAAACCACCGTTTATATGCTATTAGTAGTCCTTAAAAATACACACACTGATATAAGCCAATATAGCATAATCCATGGCCAGCCAACCAGATACATAATTGCATAATACTAACTTAAATGAATACATTCTGGTACTGTAAATAATTGACCCTGAGACGGTTAAGCAGGACTGAGACAGACAGAAGTTTTGGTAGAAATAGGCAGCTTTCCATATATTAAGCCCTCCAAGCTACAGAACCAATTCTCCTTTTAGGCATATAAGGGGAAAACATTAGTTTAGACCCGTGTTCTTTAATGCAATTCCTGTTTAAAACGCTCCTCATCATAAATCATAGGTTTCAGAGGCAATGTGAAAAACAGTTACAGAGTTTTATTACTGAGTTAATGGAAAGCATTTTTATTATACAACTTTAAACTAACAAATGTTGTTTTGCTTGTAAAGGATGCCTGTCAGGCTCGCTGTGGCCTGGCATTTTCTTCAGCCATTCAGGGAATGTGCACGGTTGTAGTTATAATAAAAAGTGAAAACAGCAACCTCAGCAGCTTTCACTAGATTGCTGACCAGTGTATTTCCTTCAGCTGCATATGAGAGCTTCAGCAGCAGTGAAAATGCATCAGCCTGTTTTGTTTTTTTGTTTATTTATCTATACCAGTGTAACTGTTGGTCCACAGTTTTCTTACTGCAGGAAAATGATGGTTGGTAATACTCAAGTATACATGTATGGCCCCTCAAAATCAGTGGCCTGACTGCAATAAGCACACACTCCTTTTGAAGCCCTAATTCTAATGGCCACAGCCTTGTGAACCCTAACACTAGCAGCACCCACAACCCTGTTCCTCTACCCTAACTTAATAATAACCTATCCTCAAGTACAGTAGTACCTCTAAGCTGTCCTTGACATTACCCAGTAGAGGAGAAGTTCTCATCAGAGTCCTATCTGGGGGAACATACATTTCTGAATACAGTTGCTCCTTACTTATAATAGTTTTTTGAAATACAGTATATATACACTGAGTGGCCAGATTATTATGACTACCCCATCAGTACTTCGTTGGGCCACGAGATAACTCCACGAGATGACTTCGTTGGGCCGCCTCGTGACTCCACCAGATGTTGAAAGGTGATGCGAGGAATCTGACACTGCAATGTTGTCCTTCTGTTGTCTTGTACCAGTCTTGCCACTCTCCATTCTGCCCTAACATTGACCAGTCGCTGACGGCCACAAGTCGCACGTTCAGACCCAGTCAGCTGACAGTCCAGTCTTTAAACACTTTAACAATGAGCCCCTCTTGAACATTTAACGAATTCTGCTGTTTTGCTGATACTCACTCCATGGCTCGCGCCAACAATCAACCCACGTTCAAAGGCTGTTAAATCGCGTTGTTTACCCATATCTTCAGAAAAAAATTACTTCTACTGTCGTGGTAAACAACCTGCTTCCCTATTTACAACTTAATGCTTTGTGTTCAGACGGGGCATTAGGAAGTTATAGTCAGAGTGAGAGACAGTCTAAAGGCAAGCAGCTACTGTAAATTCTATGTCATGGATACCCCCTGTATAGTTTCCATAGTCAGGGGCGTCCAGAGGCGGACACCCCGCCATGACGTCATTGCGCATGCGCGTTACATCATCTTGCGCAATTACGTCATCGCGCATGCACGGCAGGGAGAGGAGGGGACGTTCCCCCGGTGGGATGAGGTATGCCACCGGCTCCCCTCCTCTCTCCTGACACTGTCGGGCTCTCGGCCATTGACCGAGTGCCCGACTGTCAGTGATTTTGTTGTCACCCCTCCAATGGTGTCACCCGGGTGCGGGCCGCAACCCCACACCCTGTCCATAGTTCCATAGTTTTTAATTAAAACAAAACTGAAATGTTTCCATCTTTATGATGAAGCCAGCCTGTAAGCCATGACTGTAGGGTAATTTGTTGGATTCATATTTATTACCTATGTTCTGTTATGGCTGTATCCCAGGATTTTCTCATCCTCTGTTTAATAGAGTTGTGATGACCTAGGAGCGCAGAGAGAGAGAGCACACAGAGGCGAATCACATGGGATCCAACATGTGGGGTGTTTATTGGGGAAATTCCAGTGCACAGAAGTGGGTGCAAGCTACGGGTGTGGTACAGACAGGGAGACTCAACACAAAATATGGGGTAGTAACAATTGAGTCCAGGGTCACAGGGCACTCCAGGCACAACAAGGGTTCAGAAGCAAGGACACTGGGCAACAGTTCATAGGGCAGAAGGCACAGGCACAGCAAGGGACAGGAGACAAAAGTAAGCAATTCACACAGGTGTGACAATCTGGGACAGCTGGTTGGGTTGGATTTGCGGGGGGGAGATCCAGGCATGGTGATCTGCACAGTGAGGCTTGCAGAGTCCTACTAGAGATAGGTCCTGGGAGAAGGTGAAGATCCAGGGTGACCTGGCCGCAGCATCAGGTACACTAGGTAGCAGGCAGCAGAACACAGGGGCAAAGAACGAGGAGGGCAGAGTGGCACTTCTGGAAGCTCCTGGGTGAAGCGGTTGGAGGCCTGGTCGCAGATTCAGGTCCACACAGGTCACAGGCAGCAAAGGGTCTTGGTGTCCAGACAACAGTCCACAGCTAGTAAGGAACTACAAACCCCAGCAGTTCCCAATCACAGAATACATGCATGCAGAACTATATGTCCCAGCAGTTCTCATCTGCTTCTAGTCTCCTTCCAGTGAGAACCTCCACCCAAAGTAGCCACCCTCCAGAAGGAAGGACAGTGTCAGCACCAATTCAGAGATGATTCGAGGATCTACAGCCGAGTGATACACAAAAAAGATACATTTTTGTTAATAGTTAAGGTTCTTGAATGCATTTTTAGGGTTTATCTATTGAGTTTAGTGTCACTTTACATTTGTCACCAAAACAAAGTGAGAGTAAATCTTCCAATGAGGACACCCATTCTGGTGACAACTGTCTAAGAAGGGAACACCCCTTACTGTAGAGATTTACTCTCGCTCCCTGTTGCACCTCCGGAACTAGGAGTAAAGTGGAATCTCCCTAACGGAGCACAGACAGTAAAGAATAAACTGACAGGGGTTGTTACGTTTAGTGTCACTTTAATGTTCTTGACAGATTGAATCATATATGTAATTTCTGCCTATAGTTCCACATGTGGTTTGATATAAAGATGATTCACTAATACACATTTATAAATAATAAAAACAAGTATGGTGGTGCTGCACAATGTTCAATGCAGTATGTACACATGTACATACATTTCAAGTGTATTTGCAGGAATTTTAATAGCAGCATCCACTAGTTTCGACTGTACAATCTCCTGTATGGCCATGGTTACCAAATAAACCCACACATTTCACAGAGCAGAGAGCTGTCTTCTGCAGAAGTTGGATGATAGATGGATATAGCATATTTAAGGAATTTACACATACATGAAGATAAGGTTATGACAGATTTAAATGAATTGTTTGTATCCTCCTATCAGGTGCATTATATTGCACATAGTATTTCCCCAAGGATATACATTAGATTGCAGTAAGTCTCACACTGACTGATTGGTATTTTAGAAAATCCTCTGGGACATCTGTGCTAGCAATAAAAGCTTTCGGGAGTTTAGTTACAAGGTGCAATATTAAATGGGATGCACATATTTCAGTGGGCTTACATGCAGGCAGCCATTTTAGATAAAGGATGATTAGAGAGTAGAGTGATCTGTCAGATGGTGCAGGCTTCCTGCTTATAATTAGGACATATACCAGTTATTTATTACCTGCTGATGCTCTGTCAAGATCATGGAGCTGATACTGTACATACATATCTGCACGTGTTTTTTTTCAGATTACTGTCTATTCAACAGTTAAGTGCTGTACACCAAGAGGAAGAATCATACACCGAAAGCGGTGGTGAAAAAGGAAGGAGTTACCTATAGCAACCAAAGTTCATTTCCTACTATGGAACCGAAAACTGTCAGTTGGATTCTGGTTGCTATAGGTAGAAAAGCAATGGAAGCATAAATCCTTATTTTCTTTGTGTCCTCCATTCAAAGTTCCTTCAATGTGGACTGCACTTGACTGTGGCCCGTCTAAGTAGCAAGTTAGCTTCTTTGACTGTCTCCTTAGGATAGACACATAGCAGTCAGTGTTATAGTACACTTTTAATGAAAGAGAGCTACTATTGCTGGACTCCTAAATATGCTAGTTGTCTGGCTGTGGCTGGTTGGAGTACTTCTAAGTCACTGATTCAGAACAAGCATGTAGCAAATGAGTGTCAACAAAATGTCAAAATGAATATTCTCTATACTTGCTCTAGGTCTAACAAATCATAGTAAAGAAATAAAACCACCAGCATGACAGCTGAGCAGCTGGCATTTTTTAGGTAGGAGGTCAGCAGTGGTAGCCTACATACAGGAGTTGGCCAGGAGCGAATGCCACCTGAGATGTCTGTTTTTGCCAATCCTTCTGTCAGTACCACCTCGGTTGACCTCATTAAAGGAACGACCCTGCCTACATAATTATTTCATGACAAGTAGTCTTTAAAAACACACTGTTAGCTGGCCAATGCATGGCAAAGGGATAGTACCTCTGGAAAGGGCATCCCCCAACCCCCATATACTCATCTTACCTTCACACCTTCTCAGCGCCTTGCTTATCTGCAGTTAGACACCCCAGGGTCCGGTGACATCACGTCCTCGATCACATGACAGTGTTTGGGTCTAGTGATTGACTCCTATTCCTGGGCACTGTCACAGGGGAGCAAATCTCATGCTCCCGCATACTTGAAAGTGCTGTGTATTGCATTCTTGCTAGTTGCGGAGGAGAAAGAAGCTGCAAGGGAATGTATAGGTACAGTCAGGACCGGATTTACTCTTTCTGATGCCCCAAGGCCAGGTTGCCTCCTGTCACTTCCTATACAGGAGTTCTAGCACAGTACTGTGCTGGAACTCCTCTGACAGCTTAGAGGGGAAGGCTCTCCCCTCTCACTGTTTACACAGAGCAGAGCAGTAAACGGACGTTCTCCGCTCTGCTATCCGCTCTCCACTCTGAAGATCTCCGGAGAGAGGCGGATGGCAGGGGTGGACCGGCAGTCTTATTACAAGTGATCATAGCGACATCGCCGAGATCACTTGTAAACGAACAAGCGGCTTCCCCGAAAGCAGGACTAAATGTAGAGAACAACTAACCGCCTGGCGCCCGTAACTACATGTCCCGGACGTCGGGAGATTCTACACTCCTGCCGCCCCGAGGCAGGGCCTCAGTGGCCTTGTCGGAAACCTGGGCCTGGGTACTGTGAGTATAAGGGGGTAGAGGGATGACCTTTGCAGAGGCACTGTCACTTTGCCATGCATGATCAAGGTGATAGTGGCTCTCTAAATGCAACAGAAACTATGGAATTATATAACTGGAACTCAGGGACACTAGAGACGAGCGATCCTCTGTAAAGTTCTATCAGTTTTGGTTCAGTCAAATATTTTTAAATTTGCGATACTCTGAATATTTTACTCAATAAACTATTTATTTTTTTAATGTAGATAGAATATGTCCTAAGACATGTTCCTAACACATGTATATGTTGATTGTTGGCATAATTTTAACATTATCTCAGTGTACCTTTTTATTCTTCTTGTGTTGTTTTTTTTTTTTTTTTCATTTTAAAGCTTGAGGTTTTAATTTTGAGGTGCACCTTAAAGTTCTATGTATTCATTTTGGATTATTTCCTTTCTCCACTATCTAGAATCAACCGTGTTTATACCTCAGTCAATCTATAAAATTGAAGAAGATATTGGTGAGCTGTTTATTCCAGTCAGGAGAAGTGGGGATGTCAGTCAAGAACTAATGGTTATATGTTTCACACATCAAGGTAAGAGTGTTTCCTTAAATGAACAAAAGTGTCACATTTATACAAGTGTACTAAAAATTATCAGGCACAGTGACTGCATTGCAACCATCCATTGACAATATCATTGTTAGGCATCATAAATGTTGTAAAATGAAGGTGTCTTTGTAATATTGGGCTAGTTAAATTTCCATGTACACTATAAGACCGAAAGTGAGTGGAACCCTGACCATCACACTTATATGAGCTTGTTGGACATCCCATTCCACAACCACAGGCATTGATATGGAGTTGTCTTCCTTCCTCCTTTGCAGCTATAACAGCCTCCACTCTTCTGGGAGGGCTCCCCACTAGATTGTTGGGTGTGTTTTTGGAAAGTTGTGCTCATTTAGCCAAACATAGCAATTGTGGGGTGAGGTAGTGATGTTGGAGAAGAAGACCTGGCTTGCAGTTGGCATTCTAATTCATTCCAAAGGTGTTCAGTAGGTCTAAAGTTAGGGCTCTGTGCAGGAAACTCAAGTTCTTCCATACCTAACCTGTCAAACTCTGTCTTTATGGACTTGGCTTTGTACGGTGGTACTTACTCATTTTGAGGATTTCCACATACCTTACAGTGTAGAAAACACCTCTATATGATAGCTACTTCTTTTTGTATCTTGTGGTAAAGGAAGAACAGGAAAATCATCAGACTATGGATTAGGTATACAAGATCTTTTACTAAACATACTGATCAATTCAACAGCCACACATGACATTTCATGAACATGAAGGCCACTGAAGGGGACATTGGGGCTTGGTTGTTCCCCTAGACATCAGTTGTGGCTGTACATTTGATCAGTATACTTCACATAGTAAAGGATCTTGCATATTTGGTGCATAGTGTGCTGGCTTTGCTTGTTCTCCTGCAAACAGTGGTATCACTGTTTGCCATGCACCCACTTTGACTCTGTCTTGTGAGGTATGTGTGCAGGATTTATATTTGGGCTGCTTGTACTGGCACACTTCAGTTTTTGAATTAATGAATTGCAAGTCCAACTGACAAGCCCTGACTTTGATAGTAGTAACCGGGGTTTACTCATATTCAAAGCTCTTATTGCTACAGTAGACATTGCAGGTATGATGCTGAGTTGCAGATATACCCTTGCAGATTATGCCTAGCATCCAGCAAGAGGCAGCCTCAGGAAGTGGGGGCAGAACCCTGCCTTATTCAACTCTTAGAGGGTGCTGCCTGTGACAAAATTCTAACCTTACCTTATGACAGTATTAGCCTGTAAACAGTTTTACAAGTTATAAAGGGGATTGCTATATTATGGAAGCACAGTTAGTACTCTGAAAATATAAACAGTAGCTGTTGTAAAGCATTCAGTGCTGCTTGTTGACCCAGGTAATGATTTATGAAAACTGCAGTAGACCAACATTGATGTTTTTTAAGAAAAGTTCATATTGCCCATTCATTCAGCAAATAAAAACTCATTCTTGATTGGTTTGTCACCAGCCGCAGCCCCATTTTTCCATCACTCTGCTTTTGAAAACTCAGAATCACAGAAAGAGCATAATGGCCCGATATACAACAAGTAGTGGAAAGTGTTCCCTGGGATGAATGAGGAAGCTGTAAATGGATGAGAATGGCATGTCTAGGTGTAAAATGTACACTGGTATTTATGTCATGTCCCCGGATCAGATTCCCTACTTACTATACCAGCATGTTTGGAAAGCAGCCAAGTAAAGAATGAATAGGCAACATTTTTTAAATTGGATAGCCCAAAATACACAGGCTGTACTTAGATGTTCATATTTTGCAAACACTGTAAATCTAGGTATGTGTGTGGCCTTTATACCTATTTTGGGGAGATAAGCAGATTAATGTCCATTGGGAGGAATAGGGATTGAACAAAGCAGAAAACACCTTCTTAGTTTGTTTTTAATGTGGTAAGCTGGCCTTGAAGGCGTACACAGTGCCCCTCCTTTACTCTGCTTCAGAGATCTAAACATAAAAAGCTGCTTAATGCATTTCGGCATGCACTGGCCAGCTCTCCTCCAACTGTTATATGGTCTAAAGCCCTTTTAAAGTATAGCTAAATCCAAGAACAAACATACTGCATCTTACCAGCCCTTAGATGTTGCAGCTGCATATGTTTTTACTTTTTTTTTAGGCCTTTCCTTTATTTTCACCTGATGAACCTGTCAGTTATACACTTTTGTCCCAGGGTCTCGGGACCCTTTTTCTACTGTAAGCGGAGTTTTAATCGCAGGCTGCTTGTTTCTTATGTGAACTACAGGACATTCTCCTTTTCATCTCCATAACATTGGATAGAGGAATGTTCTGACGTTTACGGAACAATGGGCAGCAGATTCACTAGGGGGAATTTATCAAAACTGGAGCAGACAGAATCTGGAGCATTTGCCCATAGCAACCAATCAGCTTCTCTCTTCAGTTTGCTCGGGTAAGATTTGAAAATGAAAGAGAGAAGCTGATTGGTTGCCATGCACAGCTGCTCCAGATTTTCTCTGCTCCAATTTTGATAAATTCCCCTCACTGTGTTGTCAGCTTACTACAGCAAGTTATATGCTCACAGGATTTCTAGCAGGATCACCAGGTATTTGTTTATATATAACAGTTAACAGACAGATATAACAAATTATTTTAATGGCATAGAACAAAAGAGAGCAAACAGTAGAAGTTCATTGTTGGTGTTTACATACATTTTAAGTTTGTGGGGTAGTGCTAGTCCAGAAGTCCAGAATTAATTAATGACCCATTTTACTAAATTTGAAATAATCTTTTTACTGAAGAAAACAAATATTTGGTTGCAATGCTTTTTAAAAAGTATAACTTGCTATTTGTAGTAAATAATTCAGATACTTATGCAAATGTATGTCCTGGCAGTATGCAAGACTATAATATATAGCAGTACACATATGGTTATTATGCTTCTAAGGGCTATGTCACCCTAGTGCCAGCAACAGGGTCTCTGACAGGATCTCTAAGAGCCATCCACCATCATTGGTCCAACCAATTAGGTGTCGGTCCATCACTGCTTCCTCACTGGTGAGCAAGATTCTATGGCCTTGGTGTCCACCCTGACAGTTTCTGTAGCATTAAATATAATAAATATTATATGGAGCCCTATGGAGACATCAAGGGCCACATTTGAGGCAGTTGACAAGCACTGTTCCACAGCAATCCACCCAGAGAGGGAGTGATACCATAGCAGCAGGTGAGAGCTCTCTTTAGCTATCCTCTTGCTGGGGAGTTGCAGCCAAGGACAGGGTTCCTAGTGTGGCAAGACCTTATGGGCCCCTTTACACTGCAATGCATGTATTAGTATGTGTTATAATGTGTATTACCACAACCCATGATAATGTACTGTGTATATTTGAATTGCGGTGCATTTTGATTACTTCTTAATTACACTCAAACACTCTCATCTAGTGTGCTGTAGCGCCCCACAATGCACAGATATGAATGCTCCGTGCATTGCGCAGCGCTATGTTGTAAACGTTAGTGCAGGATTGATTTCTTTGTGCGTTGGGGCAGATTGACAGCCCATCAAAATGAATGGTCTGCCTAAAGCAATGCTTCAGAATACAAAAAATAGTGTGAAGGGGTCATAGATTTTGCCTGTAGCATGACTCATAATTGGATTTAAGTACTGTAGTCACAGGTTAGTTTGTTATAATAACTTTAGACATGCCTTTGGTGTGACAGAGACGGCAGATGTATTGTTAACCAGTATGTATGAAGTGCAGTTCAGACTACAGTATTAATGATACATGTTCAATCTGTTAAGACCTTACAGGTTTATCAAGGACTGCCAACTTTGGTAAACCTTAGCCATTAAACCAGGCTTGTTAGTGGTATATAAAATAAATACCAAATGATGCTATAGGTAGCTATGATAAATCAAATGAACGCCTTTCTACCTTTTACCAAAGATTTCAACTGATCAGCCGCTATACACCAACGACATGAAAGACTATGTCAGTTTACAAAATGTTATCTTGTTATTATAATGTTTGCCTCCCAGCCACATCAAAATATGACAAATTGCAAATGTTTCATGCATTCCAACTCTGTTTTACAGGTACGGCTACTGGAACCATCCCAACATCCGTTTTATCTTACTCTGATTACATATCCAGGCCTGAGGAACACAACAGCGTTTTGAGGTTTGATAAGGAGGAAAAGGAGAAAATGTGTCGTGTGGTGATCATAGACGATTCCTTGTACGAGGAAGCTGAGACTTTCAATATTACATTAAGCATGCCTATGGGAGGAAGACTGGGCACTGAATTCCCTTCAGCTCAGATTGTGATTCTGCCCGACAAGGATGATGGTAAGAAGCTTCTAATTTTACAAGTGTATACTATTCTTTAACGTGTCTTCAAAGTTCAAATCCTAATGAAGTAGGAGTGCACTAATTATGTCTGAAGGAGACGTAGACTCTGTGTTTGGTACTACCAGTGATTAAGGTTTCCTGGTATTTTGGATGTATCACATTTAAAGTGTGCTCTGCATATTTGCATTATGACAGATCTTCCTTGAGAAGCTGCCCCTTCCAGTGATGCAATGTCCATCTGTGCTTCCATCTTTTCATGGTCTTCTTCCAGGTTCTGAGTCTTCAGCCATCTTGATTTGTTGGGTCAGGAAGATATAACTCCAAGAAGAGACATACCAGTGTATCTGGTCCTTAAAAGCTGTTTACTCCAGTCCGTTGTGCCTCCATGTTGTGTGGCTGCCGTGATGGCAGCAAAGCAAGGATAGTGTTTGGAAATATTGATTCTGACAGGCTGTAACATTACCACCTGTGTTCCCTACCCTCATTCTTTACAGCCTTGAGAAATGTTCTTATGGAAATTCTTTAGAATGCCTAATTTCTTACATGTATGCCTTTATAATACATTAGATGCACCCAGGCTCTGTGTGATGGTACCATATCCGTTGTTAGTATTTTAGGGGCCCTCAAAGCGCCTTTTAATTGTAATGTTTATATTTATTTAGCATAACAAAGGTTGCTGTTTTTATTATCAATGTATTATCCGGAATTATGTCCACAATCCATATACTGTATAATGTCCATACAACTCACATAGGTCCAAATTAATATAAATTCATATGTGAAGGGTAATTTAAGGATTTATGAATGCATTAAAATCAGAATGTCGCTTAAGATTGAATCATTGCACCTGGAAAGGGTTAAAACCCCAACAAATGCTGACTCCTGTGTGTCCCTGCAAACCAAACAAGGGGCTAAAAAATGAAACATCACAATCTAGGCCCTCCTTTCCCATCCAAATGCATTCACATATATGTGGAGAACTCACACCTCCAAAATAGATGGATAGAGCTTGAGGGACAACTTTCCCCCGGAGCAGCATGGCTTGGGAGGAAGAGGGCATGTGTGGAAGGTAACCACCTTTAAATTCCACAAACATGGCACCCAAAAAAAGCAAGCGCACTGAGCCCGGCGGCTGTGTGCCGAGATGGCACTCTGCATCATCTGCAGCTGGACAATGTGCAGTTCTCTTGAAGAGCTACTGATGCCTGAAGGTTCCTCTGAATCTGACACTTCCGCATTGTGGAATGCCTGTGTTTCCTGTCAAGTGCTTTGGCTCCTTCTGCTGGTCCCAACATTGCTACATGACACACTGGTGCCATACTGCGGGAAAGAACCACAGCACTAAGCAAGGCACCAGGCATCCATCCCACCCGGAAGTGTGTCCGATACAGAAGATTGTTTGGCAGTGGTAGGCAGCAAGGAGTGGCAGCATAGGAAGTGGGACAGATAAGTATTAGCTGTGTTTCTTTTACAGGCACTACTATGTTTAAGTTTTCCTGAAGCAGCACAATCACTTTATTAATTTCAGCAGATAGATATTTGAATTAGTATCTTGATTTTATATTAGCCTGAAGACAAGTTCATTTTTTGAAAGTGAACTTATTATAACATAAGACCCTTCCCACCCAGATCTTTTAATGTTTTATAGCTGATAATACCATTTTCATTTAGCATGAAATCCCCATAAAATCATCTGCTATTCCAAAGCATGTTATCTATTTTTTCTTGCTGCTGCCTTTTTTAAATGGCTGTTATGTGTGAAAGCAAAACAATTCTGTAACATCTGAGCAGACATATGCATGTCTGTGATTTGTGTAGTTATGTGACATTTATATCCAAGATCAGTCGGTTCTGTGAGTGTCTCTAAACTCCATGCACAGATGAAGTGTGGGCTTACTGACTTTCAGCAATACCTCCATGATCTTTTCCATTACTTTACATCAGCTCAACTCCCACCTGATCCACACTATAAAGTCAGCACATTGCTGAAACCCAGGGTGAGTGCTATGGAGGAGGATATTTGTATGTGCTGTCAGAGAAGACGTATTAATCAATGACAAGCTAAATTGTGCAGCTCATTAGAGCAGAACGTTGGAGTGGACACTAAAAACAGCACCATTATTTGTAGTTCTTTGTAGTGCTCATTGAAATGTTTACTTGCCTGTCTTCAATGAATGCTCATCATTATATACAAACAACCCCTAAAGGCTGCAAATGATGTAGCATTCCTTTAATCACAAGCTGTGGAACATTTTGCTATATATCACCTGCTTCATGAAAAGTGTCGGCACTACAGAGGATAGAAAGCTGGGACTGGGAGGCTCATGATTTGTCTTGGTTGTAATGGGCCAAAAATTCCACTTTGAAAGGTTATGTCCATGCAAATGTGAGGTTTACTGGGAGGTGAGCAGTAAAGAAGAACAAGCTAGGAAATTAGTTTCCAAGCAGCACGCTTATTCCTTAGTTCAACACCGATATAAATCAATCATCATGAGCATTGTTTAAACCTCTTCCCATCTGTAGATTAACATTCCCCTGCATGATGTCCAGAACAGAGGGATCTCTGATCTCCATCCCCTTTTGTAGCTAGGAGCATGCAGAGCTGCTAATGATAATCGGGGGGGAAATCAGAGTGTTACCCTAACATGTGATTAGCTATTTTTTGGTGATCACATTACTTTTTTTATAAACAATACCATGTTAGTGAAAGCTGCAACAGTTTGAGGTGCACTCAGTGTGGACCTAGAATGCAAAACTGTTCTCACCATTGCTGCATACATTTTACTGGAGTGCTCCCAAATTTGCTGCTCATGTTGCCTTTCACAATCTCGGATGTCAACGCTTAGGCTACTTTCGAGAGCATGCCCCCACCTTGTATTCAGCAGCCATAAAAACCCAAAATCTATTTTATAAAATAATAAATGATAACAGCTATCATGATTACTCTCCACTGATGAATACAATGTGATAGGGAACTGTTATCTAGGGTCGTACAAGGAAACAGTGGTCATGTCAGGGCCCGGGGAGAGCAGCGAGAGGAAGACTGTCATAAGGAGCCTCTGACACACCTTGGAATGTCAGAGGTGGCCCTATATAGTGGGGCAATTTAATCAGTAAAGGGGGGCATGAATTCTGAATGGGACAGGGGAAACAGAAATTGTTCCTTTTGTATATTCATTCATACTAATGTCCCTTCAGTGTCAAAGATGGTGACAGTATAACTGTCTTTTGTTGAAATTATTTAATAAAAATAACAAAAAGCATGTTAACATTTTTTGGTCCATGTGCGAGCCAGTAATTAGAAATATGACTGAGCATTGAATTAAACTTTGTGCCAAAAAAAAGCCTTAGATGTTCCTAACAAAATGTAAACATTTTGTAAGTAAGCAAATTAGTTTTTGCATAATTGTTAACTGACGCATACTGACACAGCTAAATTTTGTCTGGACATCTAGTCATCAATGGTCACAAAAGGGTTAATTAGCAGGGAGTTAAACCAAGAAGTAGTAGGGTGATCCACCTGGCTATACAGTGTGATAATCATAATGATGGTTGAACAAAACAATAAATATTTTGCAGGTAAAACAGTGAACAAATACAGTACATATTTCAACTATGTGTTTATTTCAGCCCTGGACAAATTCCAGGGGCCAGGTAGTCAATGGTTCTTAAATATTAGAGCTGGTGCCAGGGTCGTAACTAGAAATCACAGGGCCCCATAGCAAAATTTTGTATGGGGCCCTGTGATTTCTGGTTACGCCCCTTGCAGAGCCCACCTGAGATCCCAAAAAGCCAGAGAGTGACCCTGTGGAGCCCACCATAGACTCTCTATGGTGGGCTCTGTAGGGTCTCAGTTGGGCTGGTCACACCCCTGCGCACCTATTATCTGTCAGCCCGATCCCCTGTTAGCCTCCTCCACCACCGGGCCCCGCCTCCTCCACGGTCGCTGGCGGGCCCTGCCTCCTATGTCGCCGGCCCCCGCCTCCTCCACTGCCGATGCCAGGCCCTGCCGCCTTCTCCGCTGCCGACACCGGGCCCAGCCTCCTTCTCCTCTGCCGCTGCTGGCTGTCTCTGACTCAGCAGCGGCTGTGAGGTGGAACGCACCGCTGAACAGATCACTGACATGTTGTCAGTGATCTGAACAGTGGCGTGTTCCTCCTCACAGCCGCCAGTGACAGCCAGCAGCCTGCAATGCCATAGTGACTCAGGCGGCCCAGACGGCATGAGGGGGACTCATTTGTTCCTCATCCTAGCCGGGCCCCCCTGTGCCCCAGGCCCCATAGCGGCTGCCTAGTTCGCTATGGCGATAATTCCGCCACTGGCTGGTGCCTAGCTTTTGAGGCTTTCTCTAGTTATCAGTAGAGCTGACTCAAAGCTTTTACAAAGTTACACTGTACTTCAGGTTAAAAAAATAAACAATTGAGTTTAACCAGCAGAAGAAAAAAAATGACTTAATGGAAATAACAGAAATCTTCCATGAACTGAACCTGTTACCCGCAGTTGATCCAGAGGAAGGCCAAAAAGTGTATAAAGCTTGGTTTAATTTGCTTCAACAGAGAAAAAAACGTCTTTCCTAATCCCCTAAAACAATTCCCTGAATCAACAGTCTCTGGGGTTATTAATTATAAAATGTTAGTATACAGTTATATCATGTTAATTTAGAAATGTATCTAGATTTTATTTAAAACAATTAACTGAGCTGGCTAGAACTAGTTCCAGAGGCAGCCTAATCCACTCTTTCACAACTCTTACTGTGAAGAAGCCTTTCTGTATGCAGAAAGGCCTGTTATGAGCACCTCTCCAGCAACCCATGTCTCCTACCTTCTCTCTGTTAAAGCTCTGCAGTCTCAATCAGACTCTTCAGCACGCTGTGGTTCCCTCATCTAGCCTCCTACATCACTCCGGGTCACAGCAGTGTCTTGGGAATTGGAGGATGAAACCATGACAAGGAGGGAGGAGGAGAGACAGACATCTGCCATTCTAGAAGTGTCAAATGCTGAAGAGCCTGACAAATACTGCAGCACATAGAGAAGGTAGTCGATACGGGTTGCCGGAGAGGCAAGCATAACACCTCTTCGCGACCGTTCAAGCCTGGGTGTTGCCATTTTCAGGCATTTCTATGCAGATATACACATATTTTTGAAGCATTTTTTTATGTTTTGCAGGCGTTTAGCTTAGCAGTAGCATCTATGACATCATGTAAAAAAACTATTGTGATGCACTTTTTTCTGGTATTGCTATTAAAGTCTAATCAGGACAAAACCACTGAAATCTGCCTGAAAATAAGCTCATGTACTTTTTTAACCCCTTCGTGACTGACGACGTACAGTGTACGTCGCCAGCATCGGGGCTGTTTAAACAGACTCCCGGCGACTTTTGCCGCCGGGACTCTGTTTAAACTTGTAGAGCCGACTGTCGGCTTTACAACAGAAGCGATCCTGGCGACTTACCTGTCGCCAGATCGCTTCTGCGTCCCGAAGAAGGGGCCGC
>NW_017306704.1:683404-693185 GCF_000935625.1 Nanorana parkeri
TTTTGGGGTACTGCAGTTTTTCGCCGTTTCACGGTCGCACGCAATCTGTAAACTGGGCATGTTGGGTATCGTTTTACTCGTTGTAACCTCATCTTTTATATTTCATTTAAAAAATGGGTAATTTGTTGTGTTTTGGGGCATTTAATTAAATTTGTCACTAAATTTTGGGGTTTAATAAGGAGTTGCGCTAATATTGCGCAACATAAACATTTTCAACTACCACCATTTTATTCTATAGGGTCTTGGCATTCAGAAAATATATAATGTTGGGGGGTTTTACGTCATTTTCAGGCCTAAAATGTATAACATGGGTGCAAAAATTGAAAAAAGGGCCTCAGTCATGAAGGGGTTAAGCTACAGGAGTTTTGTTTCAAGTGTCCAAATGCTCAGATGTGAATAGAGGCCATAGAATAGAGTGGGATTCCTTGTTTTGAGCAATTTCTAGCTTTGAGCTACACAAGGCCTTCTACTGCATAGTAGTGCCATTTAGTGACTGGCAAGGTCCTTTCACAACATAGCCTTGTGTTAACTGCACAGTAATGAATGCAATACCTTTTTCAATACAACACGTGGTATTCTGGGATCGAGTTTTGTGCTGGAATGCTTGGCTGATGGAAGGTGTGTTGAGGTGCCATTCAAATAAATACCAACACAATGCACCTAGCGCACATTACCACACACTAGGTGCACTGCGTGATAGCATGCACTAAATGCACAAATTCTGCGTGTTTAGTGCAATGCTATAGCCAGGGGCGTATCTGCCGCGAGGCAAACAAGGCGTTTGCCTGGAGTGGCAGATTCGCTGAGGGCGGCGATGCTGCCTTGCCTAGGGCAAAGCTGCACAAAGCTGCACAGAGCAGCAGCCGGTATCTAGCACACAGCGCCGCTGCTGCTTGCGGGCCGTCACGTGACGCGGAAGTCTTCCTCCTGTCATCGGCTGCGGCTCTGTGTCGTGGTGCTGGCGCTGGGGGCGAGAGCGCACTATACAGAGGTGGGTGATGCCATCTACGGCGCTGTGTGCTGGGGGGGGGAATGTGCAGTCCACGAATCGGTGAGTCAGTCCTGGGGGGGGGGGGCAATGCTGTCCATGAATCGGCCGGTTAGTCCGGGGGCGGGGGGGAGGGCGGCGTTGCTGCCTTGCCTAGGGGCAGCAGCAAAGGTAAATACACCGCTGGCTATAGCGCAAACTGGCCCTTAAAAGAGAACTATGGGGTAACCTTTTTTCCTTTAGTGTCCCAGGGAGGACATATACTAATATCCTCACCTGACCCAAAGCTCAGTATATAGGGGGCTATAGTTCGCTATATGCTGGGAGCGCCGCAGCCGGGACGGATCCCAACAATACTGCCTGGATCTACCCAGCTGGCTGATTGACAGCGGGCTCTGCCTATCTAGAGCTGTGCCCGCCCCCTCCCCTGTCCGTTCCTCCAGTCAGCGCTGGAGGATCGGACAGGGGAGGGGGGAATGCCTGCGGGGAGCGGTATCTGACCATCACTGCTCTCTGCAGGGAGATGATCGGGAAGTGAGTGAGCGATGGTATGTGTTTGCTCACTCCCCGATCAATAGATCCGACGAGTGACAGTTTCAATGTCACAGGTCGGCTCTACCTATGAGCATGAGTGTAAATCACCCACCTCATAGTTCTCCTTTAAAGGAATCCGGTACTCAGATAAATATTTGGACTGTCATTGTTGAACCATCCTTCTACAAACTAGTTTCCTGCTGCCATGCTGATTGTGAAGTATAGTAGAGTAGTTCAAAAGATGTCACCAGCACTCCAAAATAAAGTGAAATGAGTCGTTTTAATGACACACTGATGCCATTCAAACACAAGCTCTTTCGGGGCCACCCTGCGTGACATTCTGATATTGTCATTCTGAGCCTGATGAAGGGGACCCTGCGTGGCCCCGAAAGCGCTTGTGTTTGAATGGCATTTGCGTGTCATTAAAAGGACTAATTTCACTTTATTTTGGAGTGCTGGTGACATCTTTTGAATTTATCTGTACCTCACGGTGCCATCCGTGGTCATTACAAGCACCCACCTGGACTTTGCAGGTACAAACTACGAACCAGTAAGGAGTGCAGCAAGACATATTTATTTACTCACGGGCAGGGCCCTCCTTACCATCTTGTCTTGAATTGTATTGTGACTGTAATGTCTTCCGTATATTGTAAAGCGCCGTGCAAACTATTGGCACTATATAAATCCTGTATAATAATTTACCGTATAGTAGAGTAGAGCACAAGTGTGATGGGGCCAGATTCACTCTGTGATGGTCAATATGGATAGGACAGAGGCCTTCACCCATTTGGTTTTACCACATGAAGAGAAGTAGGAATTCTACTGCCACATAATGTCACTGAATTTTTATAGCAACCTTCTTCTTTGGCCTCTTAAGCTTTGTGGGTTTTTTTATACATGAAATCTCAATGAATAGTTCCTTGTGAGATTAGCAGAGAACAAGTGGAGGGAGAGGATGTGAGATAGTGAAACAAGTCCCATTAACATTTTAGTCAAGCTGTCACAGACTTATTTTTTTTCAATGGATGGAACGAGGCCAAAGAAAATGAACTGTACACAGAAATGCTGGCAAAGACTGCTAAACTGGGAAACCAAGGACGGCTCTCCGACAGCTTTGAATTAACATTTGTTACATGAATTGTAGTGTCAAATAAAACAAACGGCATTCATTTGGCCTACAAGACTGTTCTGCTTCGGAATGAATAAGCTGGCTTGAGGCTTAGTAGTTTATTTTCTGATAATGTACAACACTCCTGTGTTTCTCGTGCCCCGCGCATCCACTGTCTCGTGTAACGCTTCACTATTTCGTGTGAGGCGCTGCCAAATTTCCCGGAGCACAAAAGACATATTTTGTAGCCTGAATGGTGGTGAATAATATAAATGAATACACTGCCCTACATATTTCACAGGTGCACTGACCTTGAAGCCAATGCTAGCAATTGTACTGTACAAAATATATGACCCATAATGCAATGAACCTCTTATAAGAATTATGGGGCAGAAGACAATTAGAGGTGTTGTCTATAGCAAACAATCAGATTCCTGCCCTTGTGTTTCTAGTAATAGAACATGCTAGGTAGTCTTTGAATGGTTTCTACAAGGATCACCACCTGCTTGTAGAAGATTATTATGTGAGGAGGTACAAGCCAGCCGATTGTAAAACACACACGGGATTGCAGCGCAATTCAAATGATTAAAATGCCAGATTTGAATGTGCAGAGCCTGTGAAGACTAAGTAAAAGTGTGAAAAATGTAATAGCAGCCTACTAGATTACAGTTTACTTTGGTCAGATCTCTTAAAGTGCACACAACTATGCATAATAAAGTGTTAGCATACTCTGAACAAGCACTTTAAATCAAACCCTCATTCAGCTTTGTAGCTATAGACATTTTGGGGTAAATATTCTCCAGCAATCATTACCTCAATCTCCAGAAATGATTTTCTCAGTCTCCGGGAATAATTTCCCCGCCTCCTCTCCCCTAATGATCAGATTTGAATACTGTAACTTTGTTATAAGTCACAAGGTGAGATGCTACAACAGGGACCGATCTGTGTCAGACAACTGAGAACTGCACAGGCACTGGGATTTACATGAGATGTGTCATTACTGAGCCAGGAGGTAAATTCTGATCCTAGATAATGTCTGTAGAATGTGCCGGCTTATGATCCTGCAACATGCTCTAAAGTTTTCTTGCTGACTCTAACCTAACTCAAAAAAAAATATCACTATTAAGATTTTTCTTAAGCCACCGATCAGAATAAAACCTGCTTTTGTATTTTAAAATAAGATTGATGGTAGGAAAGCAAAGTCCAGGCTTCAAGGACAGTTCTCCTGAGCCTGATACAGCAGCCTGTTCTTGGGAATGCAGGGAATTGCACATAAATCTGATTAACGTCAATTTACTGACTTCAGCATAGCTGCAACACATGCTGTATTGCATTTGTAATTCACTGACTGCATTCACTTGTTGCCTGGAGTTGCTCTTTAAAAATGTTAAAACAATATATTAATATTCCATTTGTTTTTCTTTTAAAGGTTGAGATAAATAGATGAGTAAAGTGTCAGTGTATTCTTAGAACAGTGTGGAAAGTAATATCCTGGAGGCCTTTGTGTACACAAATCTGTAGTGAAGTTCCTCAGCAACCTTTAGTCCAGTGATCATACCAAACCAGAGAGGAGTATGGATTCCGAAATGCCTTTCCATAAACAGAGGAGCCCTACTTGGTTTCTTCTGCTTGCGAAAGGAGAGCACTTTAAATAACACGCTGTGTAATAACTCGCTAGCTGCTTTTAAGTAATCTGGACCAATTATTTAAATATGACATGAACGCCCGTGACTGTATTCAGCAACATGAATCATTATACAACCAAGGAACTGGCTTGGGACAATAAAAACACTTCGGGGAGAATTTATCAAAACTGGAGCAGATAGAATCTGCAGTAGTTTCCCATGGCAACCAATCAGCATCTCTCTTCAGTTTGCTCAGGTAAGATTTGAAAATGAGACAGAGAAGCTGATTGGTTGCAGTGCAAATCTGCTCCAGCAGGTTTTGTCGGCTCCAGTTTTTGTCTGCTTTGATAAATTCCCCTCAGCATGTTTAGAGACAGGTCTCCTAAACCTGGTACTTCAGCTTAAAGCAGAACTCCATTGCAAGGGTTAAGTGCTCGTTTTTTGTCTAAGTTCAAAAATAATACAGTTATACTCACCAGAACCTCCGAGCCGGCTTGCTCCTAGATCGATCCCTGGAACCTGTCTGCCCCTCCGCTGCAGTGATGGTATGTTCCTCGGCATCAGTGTATAGAACGTGAGGACTCAAGGATCCTTAGACTGCTGCAGTGGAGGGGAGCAAGGCAGGAGCAAACGGTCTCAAGAGCTAGTCGGCTTTGAGGTTCAGGTGAATATAACTTTTTATTTTTGAATATAGACAAAAACAAGCACTTAACCCTTCCAGTGCAGAGGTAGCCCCAGAGTTCTGCTTTAAGGTACTGAATCAAGGGCTGAATCGCATACTGGCCTCTACTGGTGGTGTTTGTACCAGAGAAGGTCATATTGTCATTGATACTACACAGAGCCCACCGGGGATGTATCAGGACTTTATTCAAGACAATGCAACAGAAGATCAAGTTTTTAGAAGTAGGATGGGCAAAAACTGCAACATTTCTATATCAGGTGGCATACAGATTAAACTGTTGGTACTAGGAGCAACATAATAGATCTAGGAACGTTAGGAGAATCAGCTCTAAAGTGGTCACTTGTATGTAGCCTCACTTTCATTCTTCGTGGCAGTGGACACCAGTACAAATAGCGGAGGGCGATTTCCCCAGTAGACACTCAGACCAAACTAAAAACCGGAAAAAAGGTCTAACCCTTCCCCACTCTCTCCAAAACGAAACAAATAGTATCATATCATTCCATGAAACCATTTTTTTCTGTAGGTCTGAGGCCATCAGACTTTTCTACAGACGTTGTGCACATGCTGGAGGCATCAGATTGCAGAGCATCACAACGGCACTGTCCACATGGCTTCCTGTGCTGATTTTTACTGATAACAATATAACACTGGCACATACTGGGTGTTTTCACTATAGAGGTGAATGAGGGCTGTAAGGTTTCCACTTCCGCAATAATACTGTTTTTATTGTTTTCTTTGACATCATTGGGTATGCTTTGCAAAGTGAATTTTTACTACATCCACTAAGCTAAGGGAAATTCCCTTGGAGGGTGAACAGTCAATCTGCTGTTCATAAATCACCCACAATGACTTGATTGCAATGCTAACCTTAGATGGGATGATAATTAAATTACAATTTTCTAAGGTATGGCAAAAAGGCTGTTCGGGAACATACAGACACTCCTCAGGTTACGATTGGGTTACGTTCCGGTAAATCCATTGTAACCCGAAAATATTGCAAACCGAGGAGTGTACTTTTGTGTACTGTACTGCCGTGGTTGGCAGCAGACCATACACATTGGGAATCAATAGCAAAACTGCTATTGGCTATTTCAAATTTCAGTAGCCAATTGCAGGCTTGCTACTGAATTCCCGCCCACTTAGAGGAGCAGTGGACCTGAGAGAGAAAGTGGGTGCAATAGCCAGCCTGCTATTGGCTATTGCAATTTGAAAATAGCCAGCCTGCAATTTGATATAGCCAATAGCAATCTTGCTCTTGATCCCAGGTGTTTACATTCACCTGCCAGCTGTGGAAGCGAGACGGCGGGTGAATAGGGAAGCAGAGCACCTCAGAGCTGATTGCTTGAGAATTACTATTAACTCTCAAGCAACCAGTAACTACATTTATCCGGAACCTACCTACTTTCAAATGTCAATAGCCAATAGCAGGCTTGCTATTGAATCTCCGCCCATAAGAGGAGGAGTGGACCTGAGAGAAAAAGTTATCTCTCAGGTCTGCTCCTCTGCTCAGTGGGCAGATGCAATAGGCAGCCTGCTATTGGCTACTGCAATTTGAAGTAGCCAGCCTTCTATTGGCTATTGCAATTTGAAAGCCAATAGCAGTCTTGCTATTGATCCCGGCTGTTTACATTCACCTGTCGGCTGTGGAAGCGAGCCGGCGGGTCAATATGGAAGCGGAGCACCTCCGAGCTGATTGCTTGAGAGTTACTATTAACTCTCAAGCAACCAGTAACTACAGTTATCTGGCACCTACCGATCTGTGGGTGCCGAATAACTGGGAGTTTACTGTACAGTAAACTCCATCGTAAATGCGATAAATCATAACTCGATTGATCGGAACCCGAGGAGGATCTGTATACCTAAATGAAAAAGGCATACTCCTTGACCCTTTATAAAACCCATTTTGCTGCATGTGATTGGATGATGGACGTCAGCAGAGCTTCACCTCATTCACTAAGCTAAGGGAAAATTCCTGTGCAAAGTTAAAAAAAAAAAATCCCTTGCAAAGTGAACAGCCTGTTTGTCTTTAGTAAATCAACCCCATTGTGTATATGTCTGCTACATGATCATTAGAGTGTTACACCCGTATTTGTTTCAGATTTTTAGATGCAAATTCCTATAATTGTATCTACAGAGGAGTCATTGTAATGCCTTTGCAGAAATTGACTTTTAAGGGTTACTTTGACCGTGTCTACTGCATAAACTGCTTTGAGATAAAAGAACCCAGCCAGCCATTTACAAAGCTAATATTTGCATTTTTCACTTTACAACCTCTTGTTGGCTCCACTGCAATACAGTACACATTTAAATTCCATTTTGTACTTAACAAGTATTGTGTCTGGGTTCTTTTATATCAGGGTCATGTTTGGTTTGGATAGTGGGACATTTCAGGAATTTGATTTGCTGCTTTAGAGTACATAAACATATGTATTTCAGTACATTTTAAAGATTGCATTAGATAAAATTAGAGTGTAAAGTGTTGTCAGGCATCTGCTTTAAATGGTAAAATAATAACTGAGTGGAAAGAATCCTAGTATAGTGGGGGTATACAGAATAATAAGGGTAGTAGGTTGACTTTAGGCCCCATTCACACCTAGGCATTTTTGTAGCTCGATTGGCCAAGCACTACAACACTCAACAAGAAGAATGCCACTGTTTTCAATTGCCCATGTTCACATCTGAGCATTCTGTTGCTTGTAGCAAAACGCCTGTAGGTTGAAAAAGTACATGGGCTACTTTTCAGGCAGAATGGAAAATTTTGGCCTCATAGACCTTAATGGGAGTGCCTGAAGAACACTTGAAAAGCGTGTGTTTATGCATCATTTTTCAGACATACCCATTTAAAAGTCTTTTGAGCCAAAACACTTGATTCTACTCCTGTACCACAAGTAGTGCATAAAATGCTTGGAAAGCACATGTACAAATGTGCGCAAAAAAAGAAAATAGCCTGACTTTGCTAACAATTAGGTGTGAATTCAGCCTTAGTCCCTGCTAGTGATTGCAATAGGATGATTTATTACTCTCACCGATCCCTCTGCTCTATTACAAGTGATGTAACTTCATCCTGTCAGCAGGAGGGGGAACAATAAATAGATTTGTTCCACATCACTCTCCTATTACTTGGATATGAACATGATCAAGTTCAGTGGAGGGTAAATTAGGAAGATTCCTGCTATTTCTGACTGTTCTATAACTGAGTATTACATAGGCATGTTCAAGGGAGTTTGCTTCCCCCAGCTGTTTGTAAAAGCAAGTGCAAGTACATACACATTGAAGAACAGGGTCATGGAATTGTTATCATATGGATTTTTCATATTTCTTTACAAGGATAGAACTGAAAAAAATGAGACACCTGTTTGCATAGTATATATTCATAAAGGGGCGAACACTTGATTTGTTGTTGTCCATAGACCAGCAGAACTAGCTAGTTTAGGCTACAAGAGATAAGTGGTCTATACAAGACAGGAGAAGAAGGGAACAACACTGGCATGTGTATCTGGTCAAATTTTACAAAGCAGAGTAAAGCAATAATATTGTGATGGTAAAATAAGTAGGGGATACACCTGAGATGGGATATTAAATATCTATGCAGTACCCCCATATCAAGTGTATCCCCTTCTTATATGGAGGATATCTGGAAAATACCCCAAAATACGAAGATTAGGTCAGCAGATGTTCCCCGGACAAATCAGATGAAGTCCAATTCTTTCATTGGTTGTCAGTAAATCTTTATTTGATGAAGGGTATGTACATATAACAGCATCAACATGTTTTGTGGCTCTAACGTTGCCACTTCTTCAGGATGGTGTAAGTAGACACTGTACATACGGTATGTTTGAGGCCAATTTATTGGCCGGATTTGTGGGAGGAGCCCCACACATTTAAACCCCTCCATTTCCCCTACTCACCTGTCGGGATGTTCGTGTCAGCACACCCTCCCTATAAAATTTTTACTCTGGGTATGCCCCCTTATTTGCATACTGACCATAGTGACCGTGGCACATCTCAGGTCAAGTTAGGTAGGTTCATCATCTTCATTAAGGCTCTGTTCACACCTAGGCGTATCGAATATGCGCGTTTCATGACACGCGTTTTTGCCGCAAATCGCTACTTGGCTGTATCCCAATGGAAACGCGCGACAAAAACGCCGCAAAGAAGCTCATGTACCTTTGCAGGCGTAGGCCGTTTTGTAGCGCGTTCAGACAGGCTGAAATACGGCAAGGTGTGAACCATACCCATAGAAAACAATGGGATTTTCATGTTTGAGCGTTTTGTAGAGCGTTCGTAGAGCGTTGAACGCGCTACAAAATGTACAGGGGTGAACCAGGCCTTACAGGTATGTATCAGTGGGGCTCTGACTTCAAATAATATTAAATATTTTTAAATTTTTAAATAATGTAAGAGAAAGAAATGGTTTATTTTATGCCATAATGGTTATTCTGTGTAAAGAGTTTTTTTTTTTAATACATTCAATCGTATATAAAATCAATATGCATTTTTAGAAATTAGAATGCGTTTTCAGAAATTACCTCAGTGAGTAGAGATGAGTGAGACCACAGTAAGATCATATAGCAATCTCAACAAAATATTTTCCTTGTTAATGGGTATTCTTTGCAAAGTGATTATTCACCACATTTACAAAATTAAGGGAAAATTCCCTTGCAAAGTGAACAGCCTATTTGCTGTTAGTAAATCAACCCCATTGAGTAGATTTCTTTTTCTTTGCCCAGAAATACACTTTGAATAGGCCACCTGTTCTCCATGTAATGATAATTGAATAATACATCTTTAATTAGCTATTACTTGCAGTTTAGGAATGGCATACACAAAGACTGGCATGCAAT
>NW_017306704.1:693571-696813 GCF_000935625.1 Nanorana parkeri
AGTTAATCTTCTACCTAGGAGATACAGGAAATTCCCTCATCCAGAAAAGTACCAAGTATTCAAGGTAACAATGCTGTGCCTGTGATTAAATCAAGCATTGCAAATACTAAAAATACCTTTATTTTTTTTTATAAAAAAATCCTGTTTGATAACCTAATTAGAATGTGATAAGGTATCTAATTGTTAAGATTTCCGGTGAAAGGTTATCAATTTGGGCTTTCAAGTTGGAAATTAATTGGGTCTCTTTGATGCTTAGCAAGTAATATCTTTAATTGGCTTGCTGGGTTTTCTTTACAATCCCACATTCTCATTAATTAGGATCCATTTTCTCCTGGAAATAAAAAAAGCATGTATCCTGTTATTTATTTGCAAACCTTCCTATAGAATACTAGCAATTCTAATATTATCAATGGGGCACAACAATAATTGGCTTTATAGGCAATATTGTTTTTCACACATGTAACCTACATTAGATTAGATAGACCTTGCACCTCCCAACCGCAATTGAATAAAAGCCCCTTTGATAGATGTTCGTGTTTTAATGGGAAAAAAAATTCTTATGAGACCAAGAAATCTAGCGTTGTCTTCTTTGCAGCAGCTGTTCTCCTAGCTTGTCTCTCACCCCCTGTCGCCATCTTCTTTTTGCCGTCATTGGGAGCTGGCTCACCCTTCTCGGTCTTTAAGCAGGCCCCATGATGACATGGCACCAGATCTTGTGCAGAAAAACAGGTATTTGCAGGAGAGAAAAAAAAAAACAGAGACATTGTTTTAGAGGGGGCACATAAGATAATGTGAATTTTATGCTGAAAGGTGGGCTTTAAATAATTACTGGAGCTGTTTTCTGGGTTTTATCAATAACATAATAATTAAGCTCTCAGGGGCAGGGCCCTCCTTACCATCTTGTCTTGAATTGTATTCTAATTATAATATCTTCCTTATATTGTAAAGCGCTGCGCAAACTGTTGGCGCTATATAAATCCTGTAAAATAATAATAATTATCTTTATGCCAAGTAGCTTTTAGTTTTCTGCATGTAGTAGTTCTAGGTTATCAAAACTGTAGAGATTTATTAACGGGAGTGGGAGTGATATTTTCCAGTGCACAACTGGCTTCCTGTCCTGTGCTTTAGTAGAAGCAGATGGTCATCTGTCAATTTAGAGCATTATTTAACTAAAAGTCACCTATCAGCATAGAAGTATAGGAGCTTTGCCATTGCTTGTGCAGTATTTAGGACTTCCATCCTTACCCTCGCATCATAACCTAGTAAGTCACTGTCCTGAAGCAACAAGACCATACCACATGTCCTGACACCTGATGCATATACTTGTCTAGATCGGTGGCTAACCTAGTAGTAGAAGGATAAAGATGACAGCCCTGCAGAATATCAGCCCTGCAGAAAAAAAAAAGCAATGATAAGAGAGGTAATATCGGTTTGTGTCCATAAATATTTTAAAATAGCTAATGTGTTTTAAAGTATAGGTAAAGAATGATTTCTGGGGACGGGAACATGATACTACATTTTAATACAATATGAGAAAATTAGACACTTTAATAATGCGTTTCATGGGTGCGATCATTGCTGTGGAAGAACAAAAGTAGAATTTGTGGTAATGTTTTAAGCTAAGAAGGATATATTTTTATATAATCAATGCAATATGTAAGAAGGTTAAATAGTTTATATTGAGACATTTATATCTTATTATAGATGCAATCTAAGAGATTGACAGTGACCATAGAACAAAAAAGACATTTCATTTAAGAAATCTGGAGTTCTAGATAAGTAAGATTTCTAATTGTGCATGCCAACTGCCAACCTGGAAGAAAATAACTTTGTTCTTTACTAGTCCATTATATTTAATATCTCCTCTATTATTGTCAATTACTATAACCTTTGAAGAAAATGTCCAGAATAGAGTGCTTTCATAGGAAACATACAGTACTGAAAAATGAAAGAGGCTTAAACTTGAAATGCTTGCAGAAGCCTACCACAAGCAGGGCTGATATATGGAAGTAAAATCTTCCAATGTTTCTTTACAAAGACTTATGATTAATGATAGTAATAATATATAGTTATGCACTTCAAAATAACAGTGTGGATAAGTTATAATGGACATTTGAAAGGTCAGGGCTTCAAGAGGGGGGTGATTGTGCACATTTATGATAGCTTGCTCCTATCACATATAATTTCTTCCCCTCCTGCAAACTCAACTTGGAACGAGATGTAGGCCCCCATCTCTGAAGATCAATGGGCTTCTATTCTACAAAATTCCTTTTTAGTCCCTGTGGCAGAGGTGTGGGGGGAGCAGAACAGACGCACAGATCTAGTGTGGTTTGTTTTTTTAGGACCCCTGGCTGAGGGGTTCTTTATTAAGGGATAAACAATGATAGGGTACATTAGGGATAGAGTCCAGATTCACAGGGCAGTAGTCGAGGCAAAGCAAAGGGTTAATGGTAATAAGGTGCAGCAAGAATAGAGTCCAGGGTAACAGGGTAGGAATCTGGGCATTGCAAAGGGTTAATGGCAGCAAAGAACAGCTCAAGTTAAATCCATGGTGTCACAGGGCAGCAATCTTAAGGCTTCATAGAACAGTAATGATAGGGCAGCAGTTCACAAGGTAGTTACCACGGGCACAGCAAGGAACAAAACACAAAGATTAAGAAGCTCACACCATAGGTGTCCAACAGTCCTGGGCAGCTGGATGGGTTGGCTTGGTGGAGGGAGATCCAGGCAGGGCAATCCGCAGAGTGAGGGCATTGCAGAGTGCTTTCAGAAGGAGAATGATGGGTCCTGGAAAGGGTCCAGGTCTGGGGTGACCTGGCCAAGGTGTCAGGTACACCAGGCAGCAAAGGGTTCACAACCAGGGAACATAGGAGTGTCCCGGTGTCCGGACAACAGTTCACAGCCAGTAATGAACTACAAGTTCCAGCAGTCCCTGATCACAAAATACACATGTCCAGAACTACAAGTCCCAGCAGCTCCCATCTTTTCCTAGTCTCCTTCCAGGGAGACACTCCAGCCATTAATCTCTCCATGTCTGTTCATAGAGACATCCCTCTTTGCCCTAACTGTAATATTGAACAGGGCAACCTACCACATATGCTTTGGCAATGGTCTAAACTTTTCAGATATTGGCAACACAATATAGATGTGATCAGCCAAAGTTATGGTGCTCCCCTTACAAATATATATTATATAAATATACTATATAATATATTATATATCATATATAATATATCAATATA
>NW_017306704.1:697020-711717 GCF_000935625.1 Nanorana parkeri
TAAATTATATGTAATTTAGGTTATTTTGAATCATCAGTAGATCATCAGTACATGTCATTTGCTAATACTGGACCCATTTTCTGGCAAGGGAGTTTGTAGCAAGGTAATAGATATCTTCTAATATATACTCTAATATATACTGTGGGGTGGGAAGGTTTTAAATATATATACATTATCAATAAAGCTTTGATTTGTTTATAATGGAGGGTCCCCTATTAATTTGTTAATAGATTTTAATAGATATCTTCCACTCCCCTTTCCTGTGGACACAAGAGGCCAATTCATATATCAAACTTGAGAAGCTTACATACCAACAGAGAGGGTGGCCACAAAAATAATTATACGATATGGTCAGCCTGGTTATCTATGCCAGAAGTGGTACCAGTAGAGATTCTATTCCGAAGAACGATGACATAATATCTAATACTTCATCCTACTAGAAAGAAGTCCACGTACATATAAGTATCACAAATCTTTGAGTGTGTCTGCACCTTTTCAAGCACTACATTTTATTTCTCTGTATGCCAAGAGAGGTATTAGTACTTTTGTTCGCACAAATTGCACAACATGTGAGAGTTGGTCAATGACTAAGGACTATTGGAATATTCTTGATTTTAGCTATATACTGTCCAATTATCTGCATCAGACATATGGAGTCCCATTGTGTTAGCCTTTGTATAGGTCCAACTGTCCAATTTATGTACAGTGAGGTTTATTGGGTAATGTAAATGATGGTAGCACTGATGTTATGTGGTTTGTGTTATTTTTTCTTCTTAAATGCTCTAATGCCTACCTTCCAAGGGGCGTTTACTTTTGAAAGTTTATTTTTATCTTAGTGACATTCAAGGAAACAACAATTATAAGACCTTAAAAGGTCTTTCTCCTGCTTTTCCTCTATGTTCAGTAATAGATTGGAATTAAAGGCAAACAGCATTACACAGTTTAAATACATATATGTTCACTGTTTTACCTGCAAAAAGATATGTCATGTTGGCCAACCATTATTGTGGCAACACACTTCTCTGTCAAGAATGATCAATCAGCATGGTACCTCTTGGTTTAGCATTACTGCTTTCTGATGCAGCTCCCTTGTCACTGGCCGCAATGATACTGATATATTATCCAATGAACAGGCTGGCGGCAGAGAGGTGACATAGAAAGCTGCATTGCTGAACCAGGAAATAAGCGTGTCACCTGCAGAGGTACATAAATCGCAAGACTAGAGGTCAGAATTACAAATCCTTTGGCAAATAAAACAGTAAACCTATCCAACTTCCAGCTGTTTACTTAGATGTTTTCTGGGTGCTCCACTTCTGCAGAGGGCATAGTATCTGAACTGTAAGTATGCCTTGGTCCAATTCACATCATAATACGCTATATGGTCAAAAGTTTGTGGACATCTGACACTCACACCTCCACTATATAGCCAACGGTTTGTGAACACTCCTCCAAATATTTGGGTTTTGGGACTTCATTTACAAAGCTGATGTTGTTCGCATAGCATTAGCGCCTTTAGTAAATGAATCCCTTTGTGTTTTTTATTTAAGGATACTGATAATGCTGTAGCATACAGAAACATTTTAGACACCTGTGTGCTTCCAATCTTTTGGCAACAATTTGAGGAGGAAACTTTTTTTTCACCATGACTGTGACCCTCTACACAAAGCTAGGCATGATGAGTTTGGCATGGTGGAACTTAAATGGCCATATCTCAACCCTATTGAACACATTTAGGTTCATCTGGAATGCCAATTGCGAATCAGGTGTTCCCCTCCAACATCAATACCTGACCTCACAAATGCACTTTCGGCTGAATGAGCATATATTGATACAGACAAACTCCAAAATCTTGTGGAAAGCCTTGCCATAAAAGTGAAAGGCTGTTATAGCTGCAGAAAATGGGAATTCCACATAAATGCCCATGGTTTTGGAGTGGGATGTCAAACAAACTCAAAGCTTGTGAGCACCTAGGTGATTAATAAATAGAAGTTAGATTTTGATCTCCTCTGGCAAAGACTTCTGTGAATGGTACACATTTTCTTGCAAATATGTCAATGCTATATCAATTAAGCTAATAAACAACAAACCATCTATTACTTTTTTAGCAATGTCATATTCATATGTATGACTTGAATACATCAGCACAGTGCTAACAACATAGACCTCTTACATCAGTCCCTGCCCCCAAAGGCTCTTCCTGTTCAAGTCCCCTACCTCTTACACACATGGTCCTCAGCTTGGTAAAAGGCTAGGTAACCTACTATTATTTTACTTGGTTGTTGGAGGAAACCCTAGCATCAGGGAGGGGGACACATACACAAAGAGAACACACAATCTCCGTATAGAGGCTATTGATGTGAATTGAACCCAGGAACCTGGCATAGAAAGAGTGAATGTTTTCTGTAAAGTATGTGTAAAAGAATAGAATTAATTACACATACAATAGACATAAAATTGTTGGCAAGTCACTGTAGAGTAGAATGTCCTCACTGACCGCCGTTTTGTGATGTGTCGAGGTTAGAATTAGACATTCAATTGCATCTACCTGGCAACACTTCCAGCAAGATTAATTTCCATTCTGATTGTACAAGTTATGCCAACAATGAAAAGAAGATGAAAGGTGCTAAGATTACTGCCCAGGACCGCAAAATCTAATTCAAACCACATCAAACAAAGTCATGCTGGCAATAATACAAACAGCTTCTACTCTCTAACTATAGCCTGACTTCTGTAATGACCTTTATTCAGTATTTTATATACAGTGCAGCCACAGGTTCCTATCAAGAGGAGGGCACATTACACAAATGAACCTTTAATGTTATAATAGCTTGTCAGGTAGATTTACAATATATACACTTATTTTAAAGGCGTTTTGTGTGTAGTCCTGTCTACAGCCTGCAGTATGATATGGAACACTGTATGTATTTAATCATACAGATTCATAAACTCACAATCGTAGAAAACATCCATGATTTAAATGCAAGCTGTGTTGGTATTTTGTTTTATGTTAACAAGGTCATAAACTCTACTTGTATAACATCTTTATTTTAAAAGAAAACATTTAAAGCCCAACTGCACCTTTCTAACAAAATGAAAAAAATAGCCCAAAGGATTAAAACCAGAAAATCCAGCTTCCTGGCAATACCTCCTCTCCACTGTGAGCCTGAACTCACAGTACTCCTGAGCAGGATGGTGATTACTCATCATTGCATGAGCACTACCCTGTCCAGGAGTAAGGAACGCCCACAGTTGATGCAAAGGGAGAAGAGAAAGGACCAGAAATGTCATGTGACCAGCCAGGAGAATGCTAGACTTCAGGCATGTACACTGTTTTTTTTTTTTTTTTAAAAAGTGTGGGTGGGTTCTCCTAAAGCTTGGAGTTGGGCTTTAACACAAGTTGCCTCCATGCTTGCACAGCATACGAGACTTTGACTTTTTGACTGTCTGATTGAAATTAAAGTGCCTTTAAACTCAGGGATTAAATCTTAAAAGCGCATTCAAGTACCCTAATTATTAACAGAAAAAACCTCAATACAAATTAGTAAACTAAACGTGAGATTGTAGTCCATCACAGGAGTGAGCTTGGAGCGGTAACTACTTTGCAAAACACACAGGGACCAAGGAGAACAAAAGTAGCCACCCTCCAGAAGGAAGGATAGTGTCACCACCAATTCAGAGATGATTTGCAGATTTACAGCCGAGTGATACACAAATAACATACATTTTTGTTAATAGTTAAGGTACTTGAATGCATTTTTAAGATTTACCTCCTTAGTTTAGTGTCACTTTAACACTAAAGGGGTGTCACTTTTAAGGGGGAGAGATTGGGCCCATCGTCAATTTCATTCAGATGTGTTCTAAGCAGCAGGTCAAATTGTAGCCCATTCACAACATAGAAGTAAAATATTTTTGCAAAGGTGGTAATTACTGGCTTGAGTGCAGTTGCTGGTGGTATACAGTATATTACACATTCATGTACAATATATTATTTACTTGCTGAAAATAAGTTACAATTTTGCACTTTTTACATCTGTAGTCCTGAAAATTATAAAGGAGAAATGTATATAGAAAGAAACACTGTAAATTCTCTTCCTGGTAAAAAAAAGAAAAAAGAAGTCTGTTGTGTTGGTTGTACTCCCCTCAGTTGCTGTTGTTCCTACTAAATAAGAACAGTGCATGGATCCACACACGAATTGCTGTGTTTTTCTACTCTTTTTCGGATCACGCATCATGCCAAGCAGGGCAAGCTTTGCAGTGTGTTTATTTCTCAGGAATGTGGAAACTTAATGTGCCAACATAGCTTGACAGGAGTAGCAACGTTATGCATGCTTAGTTTGCTAAAATCTCAAGTTTCTTAATTGGGCGAAAAGGACTCAGTCTGACATCTTTCTAAGCTTATCCCCAGTGTGACTACTGAATCACAGATCTCTGGTGATATATACCATATGCCTACCATGCAGATCTGATGTACATATGCCAGTAGGTTTTAGAATGATTACTGCAGTTTCCCATATACCAGTTTATTTGCTTTTTAGCATAAAATGTATGTTATTAAATAATGCCTATTTATTAAGTATTTATATATCTTATTACAGCAGGACACAATTGTGGGGAAAAAACTTCCACTAAAAAATCCAATCCTAAACTATGCAATACACTCACAACTTGATCCTAGAGCATCCGATTCTAATGTGAGTCTGGAGTTTTGGCAAAGCTTCACCTGTGTTAGGATTCACCTTTGGCCGCTTGTGCTGCAGGTAGAAACTGTTTATCAGCTGGCGGGACCTGCTCCTAGGTCTCATAAACATCACCGTGTGACCCTCCTCCAAATCTCTCCACCTTCCACTGATGCTGGGTAATCTTTGTATGTCTTAGCAGTCAAATCCTAAAAGCTGTATCAAGCACTCAAGCCCCTTAAAAAAAAGAATGTTATTAAAGTGTATGTTAACTCAAAAATTATTAAATTGTAGGGTAAGGTCTTTTAAGCCAGTAAATTACAGGCTTTTGTGGTTTCTGATTGGATCCTGCCAGTTCTTACAGGCAGAATGGTATGAACTTTTTCATGGTGACAACGCTTACTGCACAGGCACTAGTGCAGAGTGTGGTCACCCATATCAGTGTTCCTGCAGTTGTAGTTGTAGACGCACAGAGTATCAGCCCGTATTGCCATTGGCATCGCTACATGCCCTGACCAACAGCAGATACAGGAGAGCAGTCACAAAACCATATAGGTCTCAAAAATGTTTCAGATTTTTGTTTTCGTATTTACAGATTTGCCTTACTCTAGCACAACTTTTGGCTACGTGGTAACTTTAATATTATTAGCAAATAGGTATAATCCAATAATACATGGTTATCAAATGCATGGCTGCCCTCATAAAGGATAGGTTTGTTTGTTTTTTGCAAAAAGTTAGAGATTTAGCTTTTATTTATAGAATAGTGAACAGATGAGGTGCCAGCATGGCTGGGCACAAAGCATACAACTGTAGACAATCTGGCATTACCACCACTAGGTAGATCTAGGACCTCTCTACATTGTGGGAGTGCCTGTGGATGTTTCCAAAGACACGACAGTACGATTGACTGAAAATCAATAACATTTCCCCATGGATGCTTTTGTCTTGCTTTGAACAATGAAATGGCCATTATTGTTATATTATTATGCTGGTTCCATGGTTATGCCACAGTGACAGGGAAAGAGAATGTATGTTATTTCTTGTGGCTGATATGGATAGATGTGAGTGCAATCTATCACCTTCAATGTGAGTACCGTATTTGCTGCCGTATAAGGCCACTGGGCGTATAAGATGACCCCCTGCTTTTTCTGTTAAAACATGGGTTTGGGGCTATAGTCGTATAAGACGAGTATAGCCCAAAATAATGTTTAAATACACCCAATAACCTACATGGCGGTATTCCCGAGTGTGGCTCGGGGTTAATTTTCAGTACCATAAGCGGTACCCCCGAGCAACACTCGGGATTACAGTCTCTTACCTTGTCCACGATCCCCGCTGTGTCCTCCGTCTTCCGGGTTCTGTCCCTTGCGAGCGTCCGCGTCGCAGGGGGGTGGAAACGGCGACAATTTTAAAACTTAAAAAAAAATAGAACAAAAAATCATCAGACCGCCAGGGAGGCTAATCTGTCAGCCCACTGGATGTGCGGTAATACTTTATGTACGGTAGCTTCGGCTACATACAGTATACCGCGCTGAGCCAATTACGTCAGGCTTTGTGTTCCTTAATACAGGCTTTGTATTCATTAATACAGGCTTTGTATTCATTAATACAAAGCCTGCCGTGATTGGCTCAGCGCGGTATACTGTATGTAGCCGAAACTAACGTAAATACAGTATTACTGCACATCCATACCCAGCGTATAAGACGACCCCCGATTATCGGGGGATGTTTTTAAGTCTAAAAACTCATCTTATACGCCGGCAAATACGGTATATATATATATAAAACCTCTGCAATAGAATTTCGCAATATTGGACCTCTGTGTAATGTTGTACTTACATTTCTTGTTTCTCTTTGGGGATATGTTAACGTCCTGCAACTGCAGTGCTGGAGAACAAGATTCTTAAAAACCTTTCGTAGGGCATGATCTGGGAATGTTATCATCCCATATTCTATCGCAAAATGTTCCTCTTCATTTGATTTTGGAATATATTAAAAAAACACAATTTAAAAAAAATATTATGCATGTACAGGTAAAAGAAAGGAGAGTTGAAAGTGTTGAGCAGTGGTAACCTACATACTTTCTCATTAAAGATTACATAGAACTTTCACTGCAACAGGGTGGCATTAATTGAAAAAAAAACTTTATAAATTAGAGAATATTAGCCATATGATACATTTTACTAAATTTGTATTTCCTCTGTAGAAATATGAGAGAAGTTGAGTGGAGAGATTGTGCTTTTATTCCTCAATAGGCAGAGATTTTGTAATCTATATTTTCCATAAGACAATAGGACATTATCAATTCTGAACCTCAATAACTGGCACGATAGTCCTGCAGATGTCATTACAAGTTACAGGAAGAATCCCTGAGCTTCCGTTGCCTTATCCCTTTAAGGAGTCATGACCTCTAAATAAGTAAAGGTTTGTTGTATGATTATATGCTGTACAGAACAGGGGATGCAACTTCAGAGGTAATCAGTACAGGATATTAGTGAACAAAGAAGAGATTTAGGTTCCTTACCGTGGTGTGCACCAAATGCTGGTGTTCTCAACTTACTAATTGCTTCTTCTCTTAAGCCTGCCTTTTTTTCCCCCGTTGTCTGAGAAATCTACTTTACATACTATATAAAGCTTTACTTCTACATTTATAAATGAAGGCTATTAATATTTGAACTTCATTCTGCCAGACAGTCCACAGATTAAAGATGAAGTGCTTGTGAAGCCACATTCACTGTAGACTGCTCTCTTTGTGACCCATGCCACTCTATCCTAATCACGACTCCTAAATTTCCCCTGGAGATCAGCTAAAGACGCTTTCAGGAAATTAACTCTACAACAACAGCATGGCAAGAGTCACAGCATGAGAACTCTTATACAGGGTGTTCAAAATACTCCTAGTAGGGATCATAATGTCATAGAATAGTCAACTGAAAGCAGCAACGAGCATCTATCTATGTACCCTACATATGCCCAAATGTTTTGTTTAGCTTTGGATACAGTTGGGAAGGATAAGAACCCCTGCAAAGTTTTTATTACTGTCTGTATCTCCGCTAGGTGGATTCACCCTATCCATTTGACTGGTGATCATTGTCACCTAGACAAAAACAGATGGAAAATTCCATATTTTACAGTTGCCACTAGAACAAGAAGAAGATATATTTTCCCATGGGGACATCTGTTGCAGTGAAAATGTTAAAGAGGGGAAATTCCCTTAAATTTCTAGAGATTTATTTTCACTTCCTGCTTCTTTTATGGAACAGAAGTTAAGGAAATATCTCCAGAACGGGACACAAACAGAAAAAAATCGGAATGGCCATGTGAAAGGGGCCTTAAAGATAAAACTGGAACTTACCCTGTGAAAGCTTTGCTCCTGTCTGTCTATGAATATGAATGTGCACATGGTATCAGAACAGCTGGACAAATTCATGTTTGCATTTGTTGCAAATATTTCTTGTCACATGAAAGCATATGTTATCTTTTGCACTCCTAATGTCATGTATCTAGTTTCAGTTTAATGTGGAAGTCAAGCAATGGGACACTCAGTGCTCACTGAAATCCAGGACACTGGAAAATGTTATGCCGACATCTGATTCATATTGGGGTGTGGGTGTTGTCACAGCGCTAAAGGTCTAAATAAATGAAAAATAAATATAGATATATACATGTCAAATATATAAGGATTTAAAATGAGAAACCACCCGGTGGAAAAGGTCTTCAAAGAGACCTAATGATATGAACAAAATATGACAGACAGATATGTCCGTTGAAACCTAAATATGTGCTGATGTGTAACCATGAGCCTCCTATAAACTATATTCCCCAGTGGGGTCCCAGGGTGAATAAATACAGTGTAACAGGGTTTGCAAACCACAAAGTTAAAAAAACACAGAATAAAACGTGTAAAATTAACTAATAAATATAAGACCAATCACAAAAAATGTCTTATAGGTGCATCATATCGTGCAAATAACAAATGAAATGAAAAACTGAAAAAATCAGTGGAACAAAAGCATCAATCGAAAATGTAATGATATTGAATGACACACGTTTTTCCAAAAAATCGTGATGTGAGCTAACGAAAAAAGAACAAAAAAATATATATATATAGATAAAAATAAAAGAAGAGATATATATATAAAAAAAATTTGAAATAAAAAGAAAACGAAAAATATAAAATATAAAAAAATATATAATACTCACATCACGATTTTTTGGAAAGACGTGTGTCATTCAATATCATTACATTTTCGATTGATGCTTTTGTTCCACTGATTTTTTCAGTTTTTCATTTCATTTGTTATTTGCACGATATGATGCACCTATAAGACATTTTTTGTGATTGGTCTTATATTTATTAGTTAATTTTACACGTTTTATTCTGTGTTTTTTTAACTTTGTGGTTTGCAAACCCTGTTACACTGTATTTATTCACCCTGGGACCCCACTGGGGAATATAGTTTATAGGAGGTTCATGGTTACACATCAGCACATGTTTAGGTTTCAACGGACATATCTGTCTGTCATATTTTGTTCATATCATTAGGTCTCTTTGAAGACCTTTTCCACCGGGTGGTTTCTCATTTTAAATCCTTATATATTTAACATTTATATATCTATATTTATTTTTCATTTATTTAGACCTTTAGCGCTGTGACAACACCCACACCTCATCTTTTTCCACTTCTCATAGCAGCTTTAGGCTTACTACTGATAGTCCATTTTCCATAAGCGCAGATCTTTGTTGCAATTATATATCTGATTCATATTAATTCATTAAAAAAATGTAAAGTATCTTACATATGAACATACACTGGGCTATGTATTTAAGGTATTATGTATGCAAGTGAGGTGGAGGTTTAGAGGCATTTCACATTAAGTAGCATTGCATTGCTGTAATATTTTCTATAAGCATGGTCATTGAAGGGGCCAAGAGTTCAGATCCACCCAGGTGCCATTGTTTGCATGGAGTTTGTATGTTCTTCCTGTTTAAATGCTTTTCTGTAAAGTGCTCTGGTTAGCATTAGTTGAAAAAACATTGGGGTTGATTTACTAAACGCAGATAGGCTGTTCAATTTGTAAGGGACCTTCCACTTTGCAGGGGAAGTTTCCCTTACCTAAATGAATGTGGTGAAAATTCAGTTTGTAAAGAATACCAAATCACATGGAAGAAAAAAATAATAATGTGCTTGCACATATTTTTGCATATTAATTATTCTTGTCCTTTGCCTGCATACTTTTACTAAAGGGCATGCACATGGCCGATTAGGGCCATACACTACCCAGATCAGTGTATTTCTGGGGTAGGTACGGCCAGGTGCTTTCAATCACCTGCAAACAGGAAGCCTGTATGAATCAATAACACTCTAAAACTGTCAGTGGCTGTTCACATTTAATCATTCATGGTGTTATTACCTGCCCTAAGGGACAGATTACGCCCCTGGACGTGAACATGCAGACAGTGTCAGCCTGTCATTGATTTGTACTGGGTTCCTGTTGATGGCTGATAGGAAGCACTTGGCGGTATCCGCTCCAGAAATACATTATCTTGGGTGGTGTACAGCCCTAATCTGGTGTACGCATGAGCCCAGAAGGTTTGCCTCTTTCTCATTTCTTAGAAGGTCGTGAGGTATGGGTGATGGGGACACGTGTATAAAGTTATATCTGTATCCCATACGTACCTTGACAAGGACCTTGGTGGTTTATCATGAATGCTGCAGGTCTAAAGAAATTGAAAATTACTTCTGAAATTGTTTTAACATGTTGAGGCTTGTTTGAGGCCTGGTTCACAAATGGGCGGCCCGGGACCGCGCGTTCATGCAAACTCAGATGTGAGCCGGGCCTAGTGATTGGGCTTTCATATAAATGCACAATTACTCCTTGGCAGTTTGTAGATTAACCATACTCTGAATGTTACATGATTACAGCTGATAGCAAATTGTTCCTGTTTTCAGTTGCACTTTTTGCCTTCTACCCTCAAGCCCTGGAAGGAAGGTTAGGAATCAGTACACATGGTTATTGATCATGTCCAAATCTTGCTGCCTTCACCTGTAACATCTGCAAAATGCACCCCTTCAGAACAAATAACATCACAAAGCTTCTAATCCTGTAAAATATGATTAATTATCATCATTATCAGCTTTGTGGTGACCACAAGGAATCCTACTGTGTTACAATAATAATCGTATCCTTTGCCTTCGGGTGTATCCTTCCCTCTAAAAATAAACTTTTATTTTCAAGATGGTCAGATGTCTTCCTGCAAAGAACAGGCTGTTAGGCATCTGTCCTTCTTCAAATGACTTGCACAGTGTTGGTACCAACATAAATCCTTTTCCCAATTCAACCAAGAGATAAATGCAGAAAACATTCTGAATATTTGTAAGGTTTTTGCTTTTATACATCAAAAGGAACACATTTTATCAGAATGAATCTCCCTTATTTCTGTTTGATTATTCTGTAGTCTTTATTTTTGGTGTCAGACCTGGTAAGAACAGGTATAGGTGGAGTGCTATCACTTAGGATGGGTAAATTATACTGTAAACAACAGCAGAGCCTGCGTTTTCCCAGAATGAATAGGAACACTGTTGGAATGCTTTGAGTAACTGGCGGGTAGTATGATGTAAGGTGTAATAAAAGGCATTGAGGGGGAGAGATTGTTAGGTTATGTGGGTAATAAGGATTTATTCTGAAGGATGCGCAGGGGTATACTTATATTAGTTAATTCAATGTAACCCGATTTCTCTTCAGAACAGACAAGGAAGGTATATTCAAATAATAATCTTCAGCTTTACTGTTCATCCTGCTCTATTTCACTATCACATTGTAGACAAGGTTGTGACATAATTAACTTCCTTAGGCGGCTAGTCATGTGAACAACGTCACATGGTATCTGTTCAAGGATTGAATATTCAGGCAGACCCCTCAGACAGAGACCACAGGACCAATGCTTTGGCAGAACAAAAACTTACAACCAAATACTTTTTGCTTCAGAGTTCAAAAAAAGTGTAAAGGTCCCATAGAATCTATAGGTTATCATTTTTGGTCACAAAATTACCTGACATAAAGAAACCATGCACAGTACAGCCTTGTCTTATTTCTGCATAATCAGCTGATAATATCCATGGTGCTCAATCATTTCTGGATTCATAAATTATGTTACATAATTACTCTGAAAAGGTATAATATGTTAGTTTGACTCCCTATCCCTAAAGAGGACTATTAGATATGGACCTCTTTCAGAATCCCACTGTATGTCCCAGCTGCTCTGTGGATTAAATCTTTTATTGTGTCTTATTAATTCGAATATAGCCTTACAATATACAGAAGATTGGCTTTGAACAGAAAAACGTTTAAGCCACCCCACATTCTGGGGAACTCTCTCGATCCACCTAAAAGCAGCCTCATGGGTCGCATTTCTGTATTGCCTCGCCTTTGCCAGCTGCTTTTTTAGCCTGACATCTAAATTGAGTGAATCATTTCAGGAATTTAGAAGACTGAACTGACTCATCATTTTCTGTAAGTGCATTGAGATAATCCTCTCATATTTATATATACATACTCTCTAGAGTTGGCACAATCCAATCGACACAGTTGGATTCTGATAAAACTGGAATGAAGGAGATACACTGCAGTTTTATGAAATGTTGAATCTTTCCTTTTTAACATTTATATCTTCTAAACATTTATATGGTTTTGTGCCAAGATTCATAGATAAATATTTCCTTGCATGCATGGCGCTATCTGCTTTTACTCCTATGGACTGGAGGCTGCTGAAGTGGTTCCAGATCTTGCAGATTGGTTTGGCATGCCTTGTTTGTCAAGTACTCTATGCAGTGTATTGCCTTACAGATTGTCATTTAGAAAGACACAAAATTGTATGCGGTATAATGCGCATTTTTCCATGGAATAGTTGAAATCTGGTACTCAGGGTCACAATAACACTGTTGTTTGACTCTTCTGCTTCTGTACATTTGGGCATATATAGGCAGGCTAGGTCACAGATACCTAATCTGCAATAGACTTGGTGACCTACAATGATAAACATATGAGTTGGGTTCAGATATTTGGCATCTTCTGCAATTGTTTGCATTGTGTTGGGGAAATAAATTAAATAATGCAAGAGACCAAATACACACACAAATGTAGCCTTTATACAGTTGTGTGTTCAGTCCTTACAGTTAGGTACCTTAGCAGGTATTTTAGGATTTTCTTTGTTATACAGTAAAACACATTCTACAGCAAAGTATGTGGATCATTCATATCCTGCCCCTAGGTAGCCTAAAATCAAAAGCAGAACTCCAGCTATTAAACAAACTCTGCTCACCCTCCTGCTCTGAATACCAAAAGAGCTATGGGTCAACTGAAGAGGCATGGTGGCAGTAGTTGCTAGCCTTTTGTTTTACTCTGTTTAAAACCTTGAAGAATGAATCACTTCAAAGAGTCATTAATTTGGGTTTGTAACTTGCATCTTGCGCTACAACGCTGTGTATATCATTTTTTTCATCTAAGGGTCTATGGAGAACCTTTAAAACTGGGGGGAAAGGAGCTGAGGATGCCACCTGCTGGCTACAAAATGCAAAATATTGATTTCAATAAATGTTTATTTACCAAACACACATATATATATATATATATTGTGGAAAATAATTATTTGATCCCATGCAGATTTTGTAAGTTTGCCCACTTACAAAGAAATTAGAGGTTTATAATTTTTAATATAGGTGTATTTTAAATGATAGAGACAGAATATTAACCAAAAATGCAGAAAAAACACATGATACAAATGTTATAAATTAGTTGCAGTTCAGTGAGTAAAATAAGTATTTGATCCCCCTACCAACCAACAATAATTCTGGCTCCCACAGACTGGCTATGTTGTACACAGATTAGTCCTTTCAATTTAGGAAGTTGCTCCTAACGACAACTCGTTATGTATATAATTATTTTCCTCCCTGTACTTGCAGTGTGTTTTTTGTATGAATTACACAAAGCTATCATTGAATCATGTTTGTTTTTTTTGTACAGCAATGCAACCATTTTTGTAAATTAAAAACACTGATTGCAATTAGTTTGCTTATTTTGCATTTTTGTTGCCTTGAACAATGCACCCAATGCTTGTGATGTGAACAAACCATTATATGCTTTTAAATAGTGGAGGATTCACAGATGTGCAAGGATCCCTAGTAAGATAAATCAATCTACTGCCACCTACAGTTGTATATTATTTAGAATTTAGTAATGCTAAAATGAATACAGTGACTATAAAATTAGAAATATTATTGAGTGTTTATTTGATCAAATTCTGCTTTCTTTTTAGAACCTGCTTTCTACTTTGGTGATGTGGAACTGTATGTGGATGAGAGTGCGGGATACATTGAAGTGCGAGTATGGAGGACGGGTACTGATCTGTCAAAAACCGCCACAGTGACAGTGCGTTCACAGAAGACAGAACCAGTGTCAGCAGTTGGTGAGCATTGTTGAGTTAAATTTGTTATCTTTTTCTTTTGTCTATCTATCTATTCGTCCATCTGTCCTTCCAATTTATGCAACTTGGCTACCTATTTTTGGAAGGTTTTTGATCACATAAAAACGTATAGAAATATAAGTAAAAATAACTGTAACTCCCCATCTCTCCACATTTTTTACAGATTTGGATTTGTTATGCAGGGAATTATAATTCTACTATGTAAATACTATTCATTGCAAATTACTGTTGATCTTGTTCCTTGTCATGTATGGGCCAATGGAACATCTATTGAATATAGGGGGAAATGTTCACATTTCTGTCTTTCCTTAGTATTCTGCAGTCGCTGTAATGATCCTGTAGCTTAAAATGAAATCTTCACACCATCAAACTCATAATTATTCAGTGGGCAGAGAACAAATGCAGCAATTCATAGCGGCCAGGCAGAATTCAAATTTTGATTCAATCAGATTTTATTAGAGGTTTTCAATACAAATCAAGACAAACAATCATACAGATAACATAGCATCTATAGGTATAACAACAAATAAAGAAGGG
>NW_017306704.1:711950-784056 GCF_000935625.1 Nanorana parkeri
GCGGTCAGGGCCTGCTGAGAATGCCGGTGCCCGCGGGTCCAGGGGGATTGGGGAGGAGGGCCGTGTCCCCGATAGTGTGGGGGACGCCCTAGGGTCTGCTGCTTTCGGTCCCGAGGGTCGGGTGGAGTAGCGTAGCCCCTGGGTAGCAGTGGGGGCGGGCGCAGCCGCGGCCTTCTTAGCCGGGACGGCTTTCGGCGGCATGTTGCGGCCGGCCTGTGTTGCGGCTTCGTTCGGGCGGTGGCGGAAGTAGGAGGCGATGTCTCGGGTCCAGGATGTAGAAGGAGGCTCGGGTGAGGTCCGGGCACCGGGCATAGAGCATAAGGTGAGTCCTGAGCTAAAAAGTTCACTTAAGTGCAGCCCCGGATCGGCAGAGCTCGAATCTGTGCGTGCTTACTCCTCCATGGTCGGCCACGCCCCCCAGAATTCAAATTTTAAAGATCTGGTAAAATTAAATCTAGTTGGTATTTGTCAGTTCCTGGTTTTGACACACCAATACCGTTCTTTGCATGGCTTAATTTTTAAAAATGCAGCTGCCTCAGTAAGTTGATTATCTCAGTGTCTTAGTGCCCTCCCCTACTTCTAGCCATGAACACAGTAACAGTGCCATATTCCCTTTATCTGTACTCGCTAGATATTATTTCATCCTTCACTGTTGGGAGCAACAATGGTTAGCATTATACTTGGGAACTGAACATTGAATTATTTCCCAATGTTGCAAGCAAGATCACAAATGTAAAGGTGCAGAAGCAAGGCGGGATCTGCAGAAATGTTTACATGTCAAAAAATTGATGCATGGTCAAGATAACAAAACAGGTAGCAACTGCTATGCGCTTGCTGCTTACTTAAATTTCTTATGTATCAAGTTATCGGGTATGAATACATACCTACAAATCCACCAATCCATATTTTGCCTTCACACTTTCAGAATCGCTAGTAGATTCACTCATTGTTCAGTATCTGTTTTGGGTGAGTTTGGCTTTAAAAACCTGTGTCCAAAAGAGGTAAACAGAGGACAAAGGTCTAGTCATCACCAGCAATGCCTGTGGACTCCTGACATCTTAACCATCCAAGTAGAGGAGCAGGGCTTTGCTTCTTTATTTCAGAGCAGCCCCTCGATAACTAGTGATCTGATAACTTGTGGTGCAGAAAGCACATATCAAGAGAATGGATAAAGTAGACATCACCAAATCTCACTCTAGTTCTCGTGATACTAGCAGTTACAGGAAGCAGTGCCTTAAGGTGGCCATGCACTTTACAACCATCGCAAGACTTTAGTCTTGCGATGGTTGTAAAGTAATTAAAAAAACGTACGATCTGCCCATCTTGGACAGGCAGATCGTACTTGTGATCATCGCAAGCCCGCCCCCCTGATGGGCCTGCGCACAGCGGCCCGTTCGGCATTTGTCTCCCGAGCACCGTTCAAACCAGCCGAAAATCGTAAGATTTTCGGCTGGTTTTCTTGCATGCTCCTGAGACAAAAGACGTGCGACCATACAGTAGAAACGGTCGCATGTCTTCATTCACACTGCACGATTCTCGTACGATCGCAGGATTTCCCGAATTTCTCGTATGAGAATCGTGCAGTGTATGGGCACCTTTACACTTTCTCACACTGCAGATATACAGCTATGAAGCTGTATGCACAAGAATGCCTAGGCACACTCCCATACCTTTTTCATTAGGAATTCAAGTAAAAAGTACATTTGTAAGGCACTGCTTAGGCACAATTACTATTTTAGATGATCACTTTTTTTTAGTTCAGGTCCACTTGAAATTTAAAAAAAAACATTTTTGTTAACTTTTATTTACTGTAAAGATTTACATCAGTAGAACGTAAAAAGGTACAGGTTATCTAATTATATATAGCAATTGTGCAATCTGATTTGATTATCTTTTTTTTTCAGCTGGCATTGACTACGTAGGCATCAGTCGGAATCTGGATTTTGCACCAGGTGTGAACATGCAGACGTTCCGTGTAGTCATTCTGGATGACTTAGGACAGCCAGTACTGGAGGGGATTGAGAAGTTTGAACTTGTGCTGCGTATGCCAATGCATGCTGTCCTTGGGGAGCCCAGCAAAGCTACAGTGTTCATTAATGACACAGTCTCTGACTGTAAGTACTTCTGTTTTCTTTATATTGTCTGTAAATTATCTATGCCAAAAGGCATATTCACCCAGATACAACTTATACATTTTCAGCCTTGTATATTGATCTAAGCAAAAACTGTCTCTTGAAAATTTTAAATTCCAAATCAGTAAAATACTGATGAAGAAATGTGTTTTGTCAAAGCAATCAGTCAGATTTAAGCTTTTCTAGTCCCAATGGGAGTACTTTAAGTGGTGAGACAGAGATGAGGGTAGCTCAGTGGCATGAAATATATACTAAATGGGCAAAAAGTATGGGGAGTGCCCTCCAAATTACTGGGTTCGGGTGTCTTCGGTGGTGGGTAATGTTAATGCTACAGCATACAAAGTCATTTTAGACAATTGCGCGCTTCCTACATTGTAGCAACAGTTTGGGAAAGACCCTTTTTGTTTCAAAATGACTGTGCTCCTGTATACAAAATTAGACAGGGTTTGACAAAATTGATGTAGAGAACACCAATTTTGAGCCAGGAATTCTCATGCAGCGTCAGTACCTGACCTTGCAAATGCCCTTTTGGTTGAATGGTCACATATTCCCACAGACACACTTCAAAATTTAGTGGAAAGCCTTCCTAGAAGAGTGGGGGACACCATAACAATGCTCATGGTTTTGAAATGGGATGTCCAAGAAGCTCATATATGTGTGATTGTCAGGTTTTCAAAAATATATGGAAATATAGTATATGTACTATAATCAACACCATTATACCATTCTCTATATGAGTTTACTAAATGTAAATAATGTTTCATGTTTAAAGTGCCAAAAGTGCAGTTCAAGGAACCAATGTACATGGGCAATGAAAAGGATGGGAAGATCACCGCCATGGTCTACAGAAGTGGGGATGTCAGTTATAAGTCTACAGTACGTTGTTATACCCGACAAGGATCTGCTCAAGTGATGATGGACTTTGAAGAACGACCAAACACAGATAGCTCAGTCATCACCTTCCTTCCAGGTATTGTGAAAATTGGTATCCAATAAGGTTATGATGCTTTGTTTAGATAATTCATCATGAAAGCAAGCATACCTTCAAAGGAGATGAAATTATCAATCTACATCAGCTCTAATATATACAAATAATTGATTAATTAATTCATACATAGTGCCACAGTCAAAGATTGTATACACTATCATTTAGCATACAGATATTATAACCCGAGTCCAATGTGTTAGGTCCAAAACAAGATAAAATAGTAATACCTTTCATATCTTAAGATCACCGTCTATCCTAGAGTAATGCCATTGTGAAAACTGGCCCGCAGCAGCTTTGTTTTATATTGAAGGATCGGTCCACCCAAATGTGATTTAGTTATGGGTGGAATCTAGTAGTCAGCCCTTGGCAGTTTTAATCATGTGGTCACCAATGACATGGACTTGATTTAAACTGGAGGAAGAAAATTGGTGTAAATGAAAGGTGAAAGAAAGTCATAGGAATTGGCAGGTGTGTGATTAGCATTATGGTTTGTGTTTTCCTGCATTTTTAAGCATCTAGAAAGCAGGTTTGAATTTTTACGTGGATTTTATGGAACAATGTTGCATTGTATTTATTGCTGCTTTTGCCATGTGTTGTGTTTTTATGTCGTGTTCTGCTTTATATTTCTCTAAACACCTATGGGAATGTATCTCAAAAATATCTCAAACGCATCTAAGATGAAAACAGTTTTTTCTAAAAAAAAATGAGCATATGCTGTGTCTAACTTGGCAGCTTTTAGGCCCAAATTAGATGGGAGATTTTTAAAATTGCATGGAGCATACAGCAGTTTTCAGGCTGAAAAACAATCAAATGGATTTTCTCAACCTATCACTTATAGTTTCCATGAAATAATTGAAACTGCTTATGGTAGGATGCTTTAAACTGGTCACAGTTTCAAATGAACCCTTTGTAGCCTACAATCTATAAATATTCCCCTCTACAATGGCCTGTGCCGATGGTACATTAATCAATGTCTTCCATTGAAAACATGCAACCGACACTGCATTGCATTTTTGTGCATTTGTTAACCTATAATAAAAATCAAAGTAGGGGTTTTTTTTGTTTTTTTTTAACAAACTTTATTCTGTTTTCTCAGCCATGCACCTGAGGGGTTCGGCCTTTTTTTCACAGCATAAAATTTACACAGTATGAGGCTACTTATAATAACCCCAACAATTGTACCAGAAATATCAAACTTAAACATTCCAACATTCCTTATTATTCCCAAGCTGGTTGCCACTCTTACTTTAGTTATTGTACGCTATCATACCATGCCGGTCACTACTCTTAGGGGGGCTATTGTCTAGTCGTATACTATCACTGAAGCCTCAGTTCGCTTCAGGGCACTTCCCGGACCGGGTTTGTTTTTTTAATCAAAACATTGTAGCAAATAAAATTCTTATATTAATTAGATATTCAAATAAGTCATAGAGGTTCAATTAAGTTAACTGATTCATGCTGAGACTGCTAAATTTGGCATGGGCCATCTACAAATAAATTACCTCTGTGTTAAAGCTAGTTAAGTGGTTTAAATTGTTATGTGTTTGACTAGCAGTAGGTATTTTATTTTTTCTATTATAAACTAAATGTTTAGTTAGATAATACACACCATGCTACTACTCTTGTTAAAATTGTTTAATTTTTGCATGTTTATAGGAGAAACAGAACGGCCTTGCTCTGTTGTGCTTGTGGACGATTCCATCCATGAGGAGGAGGAAGAGCTGCGACTGGTTCTAGGCACACCAAAAAGTGATTCCCCCTTTGGAGCGTCCATTGGTGAACTCAACGAGACTTTGATCAAGATTAAAGATGACGCAGACAGTAAGACCATAAGAAACTCATAAAATGGTACTTTGAGAATGCAGATAATAGCTATGTTAACTCATAAATGTTCTATTTTTCAGAGGCAATCATAAAGTTTGGAGACACTAAGTTTAGTGTGAGTGAACCAAAGGAACCCGGACAAATCATAGTTGTAAAAATTCCAGTTGTTCGTCTTGGAGACACTTCAAAGGTCTCCATTGTGCGTGTTCACACAAAGGATGGCTCTGCTACCTCTGGAGAAGATTATAACCCCGTGTCAGAAGGTACACTCCATTCTGCTTATAGACTGCTGATCAATTCCTCACCCACATAGCAACATGTTGGTATTTGTCTGTGACGAGCTTACTGATGCCCTGATGCAACAAGTGAATGCATGTGGTATGGTAACAATGCACAGATAGTTTAGGAATGTAGAGCAGGGACATAAGGAACAATTGTGATCTGTTTGCTGACGTAATTTAAAGATTTTGATTTTGATACAAAGGTGAATTCCAGGCAGATATTTAAAAAGACAACATTTAATCCAGTTATGATTTCACGAGAAAATTAATAAATTTTTTGTTACATAGAACTAGCTAGGATAAGTACCTTAAAGCTGAACACCATCTTTACATTCAATCTTGCACAGGCTTCTCTCCTGTTCTGAAATTGCTTACTCTGATATAACTGCACACTGTGAGCTTCAGTGTGAATTGGAAGCTGCAGAAAGTCAAATAGAGCTTACCTCTTTTCCTGACTGGAGGGCATTCAGCATCAACTAGGGGTCAGCACCTGGTCAAGGCTCTATTGCTTTGCACAGTACTGTGTTACAAGACAGAAGAGCCGGAAAACCTCACCAGTGTGCTCGTTGTCCATTCACAGGCTGCGGTGGTTCCTGGACCAGGCTGTATTGCTTGACTGCAGTGTAGTCTGTGGTAACCCTGCAGGGGGTTCCTGACTAAATTATCAATGCATTGATAGTAAGACAGTTCAAAAATATGTATTTCAGTTGTGGAGTTCAGTTTTACCTGAGTTGGACAAAGTATGCCAATTATTACCTCCAAATTTAGTTTGTTTTCGGTATTAGTTTGGAAATGTTTATTGGTTGGTTTGATGGCCTTTAATCTTTCAATAGATAGTAATAGCACTTACTCTCTAGTCACTGTTTATGCTTTTTAAATTATTTGTATGTATAACAACTTAAGTAATTTTGCTGACCCTGCAGAGTTTAAAAAGAACTGACTTAATATTAATTCAAATTGTTAAAAGCTGCAATATCTAAGTGTGTTTGTAGTTTGTTTTAAAGCAGTTCCTTAAAAACAAGCAACAAGAATAGAATTTTATTTTAAAATAATAAAGTGGCAGAATTTGGAAGAAAAACACCAACCTAACATTTCTCTTTCAGACGATGGCCTGACTTGAGTCAAAAATTAAATCTCCTATTGTGTAGGAGCTTGTCCAAACAAAGCCTGCTGACCTTGTGAAGTCATTCTTAAAGAAGGGATTTCTTTGTCGGAAATCCCAATATTTACATATAATCTTATTGATACAGGTTTAGGATCCTTGGTGTGTTTGAACAACTCCCACTAAACAGCTAGAAAGAATTTAACAAAACATATAAACGAAATGACATTAGGAAATAGGTTTGTGTTTAGAGAATATTTTCACGTAAACTTATTTTACAACTTGTAAACAGACAGTTTTGGAAAATAATGTTTAATTGTAAAAAATATTTTTTTTTTATGGGATGAAAAAATAATAATGCGAATATTTATACATTTTGCATTAAGAGGCATTCACACACAACGTATGTTATGGTGGACATCCAGCCTATACTCTTGTTTTTCGATATGGATACAATGAGCAAGAATTACAATCTCTGTCAGGTTTTTATGGATGTCTGTGCCTCTTTTGTGGAAATTTGCTTTACATTCTCTCCTGATGACAGTTTCAGAAGGACAGAATGTGAGGGCAAATCCCACTATTAATAGTTATCTCCATAATAGTAAATCTCTCAGTGGAAACACTTGTCCTTTTGCGATTTCTCTTCGCTTTGGAGGGATTTTCTCTCACTTCCTGTTGCCACGAAGTAAGAGGAAATTTACCCAATAGGTACACAAGCAAAAGATATGGAGGATCTCCATTTTTCAGTTCTATCTAGAAAAAAACTGCTGGCTGAAGTTCAACTTTAAATAATTTTATTTTAGGTGGGTATTAATGGGGCAGGTTGTGTTAAAAGTATACTCACCTTTACAACTTCTCTATTTCTAAATTGTTATATTATTTCTATAAAAATATTCACATTGCTGGTTCCCAGCTATCAGAAATATATGTCCCTCAACATCCAGAGAGGCAGCAAAAGTGAGTGCAGCAAGGGGGCGGTATTACTAGTGGAACTTCACTATACTGACCTCCAACATCAAGAGAAGCAGTAGTAGTAAGAGCAACAAGGGAATGAAATTGCCAGGGGAACTTCACTGTACTCTCAACATCCAGAGAAGCAGTAAGAGTAACAAGGGGATGGATTTCCAGGAAAATATACAGTACTGACCCTCAACATCCAGAGAGGAAGTAATAGTAAATACAGCGAGGGGATGGAATTACCAGAGGAAATTTACTGTACTGTCTATAAAAATTTGAATAATAAACATTTGACCTATAACCAAAATAAGAGGTCTGTCAATTAACTAAATGTTTCCAGGTGAGTTGTAATTATTTGCAGTTTTTGTGGTCTAGGATATTTCATTTTTCTTTTTCTTTTTTTTTTTTTAGAAATTGAGTTTAAGGAAGGTGAAACCCAGCATATTGTGGAGATTGAAGTGCTGTATGATGGAGTTAGAGAGATGAGAGAAGCCTTTACTGTGCACCTCAAACCAGATGAAAACATGGTTGCAGAAATTCAGGTTATTACACTTTATTAATAGATCTTTCTTCTTGGCTCTTGCTCAGTTTGTGTTCGTGGAAATAGTTAGTACCAATCACACATATCACATATATTGTGAAATGCTTCATATTGAAATAAAGTACAGCTGAGGTCTCTCTTTCTCTAATAAAGATTACATATATACACACACACACACACACACACACACTGTATATATTCAGTATATACTGTATATACACACTGCTTGTGCTGTATACAGCCCACTGCTTCTCCTTTATAAGTAAAGGCACTACTGTTTTTTCGCAAGACTTGAGAAAGACAAGCAGTGCCTTTTCATTACGTCAACCAATAAATGTATGTGTTACTTCGATACTGTATATATTGTAAGACCCTCAAGTGCTTCTACCACTGAACCGTTTGCATCTTCTTGCCTTGAGTGCACCCAGGTGGCTTTTGCTCTTATCTGAGTGTGGCCCCCACCATTGGACTTAGATAGATAGATAGATAGATAGATAGATAGATAGAGGAACAATTTGGCAAAAACATAGCTGTATAACACCTGGGGCTAATTTAACATTATGAACTTGATTATTCTGTAAAGCAATATTGCCCATTGACTTTTCTTTAGACAATGGTTGTGCTTTAAAGAGAAAAGGTCACCTTTGGGCTTATGCAAGTGTCTGAACATTTATTCTTTTATCCTTATGATTCTGCAGGTTTACTTATGAAATGTATTTACTTTCTATTTAGGATAATTGCTGTAGCTAAGAGTGGGGTGAGAGGCCCCCTAAGGCTAACCTAGTAGCTGCCTGAATTCATGCTGATAACACACGGAGTCTTTCAGCTCCTAAACAACCACAACACTATCAGACATAGAGCCCAGTAGTGGTTTATATTCCATTTTAACTACAGGGCTCTGTTATGTGATACTTTTATGTACATCAAGGACACAGCATGTGTTATCATCATGAGCTCAAGCAGTTGGCAGAGCAGTCAGACTTCATTTGGTCTTTAACTCTCGGGGCCTAGAGTCCTCCACACACAGAGTATGTTTTATATTTATGTATATTTATCATAGGGAAGCCTGCGCATTTATGATCATTTAGGACTGAATATTCAAATCAGTTATAAATGATTCTGCCTCAAGTGCAACTCCAGACAATACATATTTTTTTAATTCTAAAAAGAGTGGGAAAGGTTAGAACCAATTTGGGTTTTTATAGGAAGTATGGGTGAATCTCCAACAGTAACACAGACCACAATAAAAAAAACTTTACTTGGTAGAGTTGTGGAAGGTTGGAACCTCTGTCAGCTGTTTTTTGTTGTCTGTATCCCTGTTGCGGATGTTCCCTCACTTCCTATTTGGTAAAACCGTTGCCTCAAAAAAAGGAACTCAGGGGAACTTATCTAACAGAACCCTGGAAAGTGGTAAAAACCCAACAGAATTTCTAACCCTTCCCCACCCTTTCTAAAGCAAAAAAACAAATTTTGGTTGGACATAGGCTTTAAGAAATATTATGGTCATTTGTAGACCTTTCACACAGTGCAAGCGGAACACTTGTTTATATGTTATATAAAGTCATATAATATTGATGGGTACCTTTCTTATCTATATTTGATGTCATTGTGATATTTAACATTTTCAGATGGCAAAAGCCATTGTGTACATCGAGGAAATGAACAGCATGGCAGATGTGACGTTCCCCTCAGTTCCCCACGTTGTCTCTCTCTTTATATATGATGACACATCTAGAGCCAAAGACAACCCCAACCCTATAGCTGGGTACCCCGTTGCCTGCATTACAGTAAGTATTATGTATGACATTTACAGGAGTCTGAGACAACAAATGGTGATTATTTTCTATTGAGGCAGATAATAATTTTATATTGCTGCATTTACCAACTAAAGTTTTAGCTTTGTTTGTAAAAAAATAGCCTGCAGTGTTGCACATCAGCACATCAGAAAAGAGTACATTTTACTCTCCCAATACTTCTCCTTTTAATATGTATTAAGAGAAACCAGACAGTATGTTCATAATTTAAATGGATATCCCACTTTCAATCTGCCAGTGTTCTGTTGAAATACACCATTAGGATTCACTTATTAAAACAATAGAGAATGTTTACTTATGAAAGTGAAGTTTTGAATTTTAAATATCTAGTCATGCGCAAAGCAATTGAAAAAGTACTTTGCCTTACGTATGATTGGATGTTTGTGCTGCTCAATCAGCACTTACTTTGCTGAACATTATCTCTTCTATTAGTATAGCAACAACAACGTGTGACCATGGGTGGATCTGTTTTGGGAAAATGTGATATATATTCTTGAATTATTTTCAAAAGGGGCATGCACAACATGAAAACAATCTGGGAATTGAAACAATCACTGACGACAGATAAAGTGGGATGATATAGACTACTGTTTAAAGTGCAAATGACTGTAAAAAAAAATGGCCAGTTACCAGAAAATGTATGAGTTTCATATAATGATTGAATACTCCTTAATTAAATGATGTAAAGTAAAGAACATAATTGTAATTATTTTTTTTGTAAATAGTCAGTGGTTGCTAACTTATGAGGCATAGGGGGCTGCAGCTGCAACCCTTGACATCACCAGAGGGCCTCTGTTCATTATATGTAATGCTAGAGAGGACTGTCAGAGACTTCAGGCATACTAGAGCAAATGATGAACAGAGACTGTAAATATGTTACAAGTTTGGGTGGAGTCTGCAGACATGAGGCTAAGAGGGATTGCTGCTATCACCCATTTACAAATCAGTTCTTCTACTCTTATTACTGACTGCTGGGATTCGACGGCTGCACGATAAGTACCAAAGGCTGCATGCAGCAATGATGCTGTATGTAAGATCTGAACAGCGATTGTAATCAAGTAATAACATACATATGATTGTACATGGACATTTTATGACATGTTGGAAAATGCTGGTGCACAATATGCCAATCTATTATTGTCTGTTATTCTTGGTGAGAGATCTGCCCACACATGTCCCATTTATTTTTTCCTTTGCCCCTGGAGTACTTGGATCTAAGGAACAATTTAGTACAGAAGAACTCTCAATGTATACAGAGTTGTCACCAGCAGTAAGGAGTGACTGGATTCTTTTTAAAACTGCAAAAAGGTATTTTGGGTCAATTAAATTAGAAACTAGGAGCTCATTAACATTATGCTTACAGTCCGCTCTTGATGTATATAGTCTGACAACTGCTTTAATTAATAAATCTCCTCAAAAAGTTGAAATCAAACAGCACATTTTATAAGGTTTATTTCCTACTGTAAAAGTGACCTCTTTGTACTGAAGGCTACACATGTTGAATATATGTATAGTCCTGGATGTTTTTGGTGCACTATTCTCTTTCGTGTCTTTTACATCTTTGAACGTGTTCTCTTTCTTACAGGCCTGTAACGCGAAATACTCAGACTATGATAAAACTGGTTCTCTATGCACCAGTGAAAATATTAATGACACACTGACCCGTTACCGCTGGCTGGTTAGTGCCCCCAAGGGTCTGGATGGAGTAACCAGTCCTATGAGAGAGGTGGACTTCGACACATTCTTCACATCCTCAAAAATGATCACTCTGGATTCTATATACTTCCATGCCGGGTCTCGGGTGCAGTGTGCAGCGCGTGCAGTCAACTCTGATGGACATGAAGGTCTGGAACTTCTGAGCCCTATTGTGACAATAAGCACGGATGAGGGTGAGCTCTGCTGCAATACCTAATTATTTGTACAGCTTATTAGAATGTTTTTTTTACAGAGACTCGAGATGATTGTTTCTGGGATGGGAAGACTGGAACAATAATTGCTATATGTGCCTCTTCGTATCCCGAGTAGATCACTTTTTGGGATAATAAAAAAATTGAGCAGTTAGATATTTGGCATGATTTTTTATATTGTGTTAGGCAAGGATGATGCCATGTACATTTATTAAATGCATGCACATGATATTATAATCAATATTATTGTTGATGTTTATGCACCTATCGAACATAATGTGTTATTGTGTTAGAAGTTTTCACTCAATTGACTGCCTTTGGGGTCTATGGACAGTTTAGATGTCAGTCTGGTACGGCTAAATGATCTCGGAATGTCGTTTCTCTTCAATCAGGTCTTTGCCAGCCTAGAGTGTCGGGAGTGGTGGGAGCAGAACCATTTTCTGCTAAAATGCGGTATACAGGACCGGATGACCCAGACCATCCAAATCTAATTAAAGTCACTATTACTCTACCTCACATTGATGGTAAGACACAGCTAATATTTCACCGAATATTTCAAATGAAGAAATATCATTCATTCTATGTTACAATCACACCTATTTGCACAGGGCCAGCACCATTCCAAAGTGGCACCAGCCCAAGCACAGTGCTACAGCTCTCATCCCTTTCCGTATTTTTGCCAGGCTTCCCCATAGGATGTTCCGGGCTTGTAGCATCATCAGCGAGATAGTGGGCATATGACGTTATCCCATATCCCCGCACCCTCCTGATACAAAGAGGGAGAGAGGCAGGGGGAGGAGGGAGGGTGGAGGAACAGAGAGGGGAGGCTGGGGGAAGAGGTGGGGGGGAGGTTGGGGTAAGGGGGGGGTAAAGCATGAGTAAGAGGGAGAGAGAGCATAGGTGTAGATGAGAGAGCTCAGGGGAATTGGGAGAGATGATGGGAGAGGGAAAGATAGAGCTTGCGAAAGAGGGATGGAGCATGAGGACAGGGAGAAAGCATGGGAAGATGGAGAGAGTGTTAGGCAATCAGGAGAGATAGCATGGTAGAGTGGAAGGGAGAACATATGTTTCTATATTAGTGTGTGCATGTACATATACAGTAAAAAATTATACACTAACTGCAAATGAGTCGCCCCCCAGCTTGGGCGGCCATGGTGTACACCCAAATACAATATGCTGCGCACACCTATGCATCTAATGGACCTGCATTAGACCTAATGATGTCACGGGTCCTTAGACTGCCGGAGCCCGGGGGGAAGGAGGTGCCGCAGTTAGTAGTCCAGCAGGCATGCAGGACTGAGGATCAGGTGAGTATATTGTCTTTATTTTTGTCCCTACACTGAAATAAGCACTTGACACTTGCAGTGCAGCGGTAGCCCCACTGCCATGAATAATTTAAAAGAATCCTGGAGTTCTTTAAATTGCAGATCTTCATTTACCTTCTCTTTCCCCCCAATAGCACAATGCCAAAACCAAAACCTTATGTCTAGACTTCCACTTATTTATTCTTTTTGCATTGTAGGTTTGCTGTGCTAATGCAGGACAACAGTAAATCAAGGTTCCTATTACTTTCTCATACAAGCCCTACCTTTACAAAGAAATGACTGTACATTTTTTATTCTGTTTCATACCTCTAATTACAAAGGAAGGATGTAGACATACACTGAATGCTAAATAGTTTTGTTTCGGTTAGTTTGAACCGAAACAACCTTGTTTAGGTTACTTTGAACCTGATAGTTACAGTATGTTGTTAGTTATGTTGATAATGTAACTAATGGAATATGTTATTTACTGTAGATATATTCTTCCATCCTAGGCATGTTGCCAGTTGTATCAACAAGAGAAATGTCCAACTTTGAGCTCACACTCAGCCCCGATGGTACTCGGGTTGGAAATCATAAATGTTCCAATCTTCTAGACCACAATGAAGTGAGGACTCATTATGGATTTTTAACCAATGCCACCAAGAATCCCAATGTGATAGGTGAGACGTCTCCTTACCAGTACAGCACACAGCTCCGCGGCGCCAACACACTGCGTTTCTACCGCAATCTGAACCTGGAGGCCTGTCTGTGGGAGTTTACCAGCTATTATGACATGTCTGAACTACTGACTGAATGTGGCGGAACAATTGGCACTGATGGACAGGTATGTTACTGCATAGCCTAATGTTCTACACAATGGGGAGAATTTTTTTAAACTGGAGTAGACAAAATCCGGAGCAGATTTGCACTACAACCAATCAGCTTCTCCAACTGCTCCAGATTCTGTCTGCTTCAATTTTGATAAATTTCCCTTATGTGTTTAATGAAAGTACTGGTAATATTAAAAGTTGATTTCTGTTATCACTTATAAAATACTCAAGAACACTCACAGTTACCATGGAATATTTGATTCTAGTTTCTGGTTATTCCTGGAATGTGGCTTTCTACTCCATAAACAAGTTCAGTCAGATACCCTGATCCCTATCCTTAACCTAACCTTTTAAGCTTACCCAAACACACTTTCCTCACTTGAAACCTAAAATGTGTTTTAACCTCTAGTTCAAACTTAAACACAACCCTGGCATTTAAGACTTAACCTGATTCTTATACTATAATGCTTAACTTGACCCTCAGTTTACCCTTAAGCTAACCCTTAGAATTACCCAAAACCCAATTTTTTTAGGGTAGAGTAAGTAAGGCTTTTTAGTGCTTTCCAGGGTACAAACAGAAATAAAAATATATTTTTTTTAGAATGGAGGACGGCTAGAAACCTGGTCCACTTTTTAATTCTTTTAAAACAAAAAAGCTGCAGCTGGCTACTTTACAACACACAGAGACCATGGGGAAGAAAAGTAGCCACCCTCCAGAAGGAAGGACAGTGGCAGCACCAATTCAGAGATGATTTGAGGATTTACAGACGAGTGATACACAAATAAGATACATTTTTGTTAATAGTTAAGGTACTTCAATATTTAACTCTTGAGTTTAGTGTCACATTAATGGCTTACACAGTTAAATCCCAATTGTCTCTCCAATGGGAACAAAGGCAGCAATGAAAACCTAGCAGTTCTAAGCCTTCCCTACTTTATCCAAAGCCCCAAAAAGTGATGGGTATAGGTGTGCTTTAAACTTACTGTATGTTAAGGTACTTGAATGCATTTTTAAAGATTTTACTCCTGAGTTTAGTGTCACTTTAAATAATATACCTAGAAGCAGAGATATGAAAAGGAATATACTAATTTCTCCTTTTTATAGCTTCTGATTTCATGTCTCTGTGTGAAACACAGATTTCATGTAAGATGCTAACTCAACATATATGGAAAGGGAATTGATGTTGTTTATTTTCTTTGAAGTGGTAACAGCAGGTGACACAGTCTTAGGAACCAGACTCTTCTCTTTTATCCTCATTACTAACAGAACTTTATTTAGTGTCTCGTTTATGTGAAACATCAAAGACCCCCTGGTAGTTCTTTGCGCTGCCATAGTAAGTTATCCACATAGCTAGGTTCACAAAAAAATAAAGCAAGTGTCTATTTAAAGGCATGGAAAGGTGCCAAATCTGTGCCACATTATTCCTGGCAGATGGTAGGCCCAAATGTCATGTGTCACCTCATAAAAGGACTTTTTATAGTTGATTAAGAGTATGATCAAAATATATGTAATGTTCCGTGGGCAGAGGCATTTTAAAATTGATTAGCATAGATGCCTGCTAATGCCAGTTTTAATGAGCATTACTGGTTTTTTTGGCCACCAATTACTAGAGAGCTTTAAAGCAATATATCACTGGGAGTATTGCATGTAATGTGAGGTATTCTTGGGCCAGTGTCTATAATAGCAGATTAAGAGCAGTCAACATAGATGTACCATATTTACAGCCATCATATACAAGTACATCTCTCATAGATATGCTTGTCATTGTGGCAATGAGCCAGGCCCCACCGCAGTGTTTTCTTCAGCTTGGCCAACATAAGACAAAACACAGACACTTTTACCTTTTCCGTGGAAGTGCAAAGCAAGACCACTGATGGGTCTTAAAAGATGTCTGTACTAGCCAGGAGATGACACCCAACTGGTAATGTTTTCTGCCTTGCCAACCGCACTGCAGGTACAAAGAACAAAGATGATTTTTACAAGCACATGGCATTGTGTCATCCTTAAATGATAACAGCACTATTGTGTTAAATGCAATATAGTTTTTTGTGTCAACTGTCTTTATTTTTTGTATGTTCTATATGTAGTCAATTTGCATGGGACTACTGTGCTGTGAATTGTATGTGTAGTTGAATCTCACAACAAACACTCTTCCCTCTCCACCCTCTCTGCTAGCTCACAATCTGAAAAATTAATTGTTATTAAGAATTAAAACAAGTGAATCAGAGCAGTGACCTACTGCAGTGACTCCTCTCTTACCAAGCAACGTAGTCCGATTTTTAGTAATATGGACTCAAATCCCAAATTAGGCAGTGTCTGCTGTGCTGTCTCCTTAAGCTAATCATTAGTGCTCTGGGAATCCATTGTCATGTACTAAATGTTTTTTTTTTGTTTTTTGTTTTAAACAAAGCTATATAGATAGTAAAAAAAAAAATATATAAAATATAGCTTTTAAAAAAACATATATTGTTTTCCTTAAAATCTACTGCACTCTGTCAGGTGTGACAATGCAGTCCCTGTTTAGTTTGTATCTCAGTATTGTAATGGTTAGTTATTAAATTTCCCTGAGTAATATAATAACAAAAGCATGAAAGCAAGTAAATAACATTACATTTTCTTGAAAGTAGATATTGCACTGATAATTTAAAATACTGTATATGCCCACTAAAAATATGTTACATACCATATGCTATACTTATTTTTAAAAAGTGCAAAACATTTGCATTCAGCATCTTTAGCATCTGGGGTCCACCTGAACCTGACAGTTTTGACCCTGTCAACTGCTTCACTCTTTATGTCACAACTGCTGAGGGTACATAGAGGATTGTCCATGAGAATTGTAAATGATTACATGGCTCTGTCATTTGATCATGTTACCTACTCTCAGGTCATTTGATCATGTTACCTACTCTCAGGAGCTGGTAGATAGTGTGTGGGACCAGGCAGTTGACAGGTCACCTCTAACCCCTAACACTCAAGATAATGTCAGGTTCAGACAAAGAGAGTAAAGGTACATAAAGAGCCAAATATAAATATTTCACATACGTCTATACATTTAGAAAAATACACTGCCTGGGCAAAAAAAAAGTTACCACCAGGATTTAGCTAAGCAAATAGGTCAGAGCCTTCAACGTTATGTCCCCAAAAAGTGAGGTCAGCTGCCAGCCTGAATATACTGAATGACCAGGTTTCTCCATCAATGGATTATTTCTTCCCTGATGGCACATTGGGCATATTCCAAGATGACAATGCCAGGATTCATCAGGCTCAGATTGTGAGAGTGGTTCAGGGAACATGAGACATCGTGTTTACACATAGATTGGCCACCACAGAGTACAGACCTTAACTCCATTGAGAATCTTTGGGATGTGCTGGAGAAGACTTTATTCAGTGGTCCGACTCTCCCATCATCACTACAAGATCTTGGGGAAAAATGAATGTAACTCTGGATGAAAATAAATATTGTGACATTGCATAAGCTTATCGAAATGATGCCATGGGGAATGTGTGCTGTAATCTAAGCTAAAGGTGGTCCTACGAAATATTAGAGATTGTGATTTTTTGGTCAGGCAGTGTACAAGACTGAATATTCACATTCTTGCATTAGCCCAATAATGGCTGGTTTACTTTAAAGTGGAACCCAAGTATAAAAATAACCCTTTTCAGGTCCCCTGTGTATAGTACAAGGATTTAGTAATATGCTAACATGCTAAGAAATTTCCAGTGTAGTAAATGCTAAGGATTTTGGCAGGGAAACCATATCGGACCGTCTAAATTTGACCCCAAGCTCTGCATCAGAGGCAGTCAGCCAATTATATGAGCAAGGGGATGAGTATTCTGGAAAATCTTGGTTACCTACTGTTGCCATGGTTTGCAAGACAAAAAAAAAGTATTTTTTGGTCAGCTGAAGAAAATGATGGCTGGTTCTAGATTTTAACATATTGAGGGCTGACTCACACTGCAATCCCATGCACTACATTGAGGCGTGTTACAACACACTGTATTAGGGCAGCCCATTTAAAATTAATGGGCTGTAACATATCTCACCTCATGAAATTGAATGTCACCATTGTGAAGGTTCATTGGGGTGCCATTCAAGATGAATTACACTCCAGCGCAGCAATGCATGTATGGTGTAGTGACACACATTGCGAAAATCTGCATATTACCATATAACAATTAGAGGGCTTGATTTTCAATTATATACAGTACTGTGCAAAAGTTTTAGGCACAGCATTGTCAATGTCCATCATTGTTGTGTGAAAAAATGCTGTCACAATCACGGCCGGCTCCGCCAAGTTGTTTTTATTTGTCCAGTACCGGCAAGAAGACTCTGGCAGGTTCCGGCCAAATGTAAATTGTTGGGCGGAGCTAGCGGTGATGTCACCGCTAGCTCTGCCCAGTTGTTTATATTTTGTCAGAATCTTTATTCTGTGGTGGGAGACCGTCAGGTTGGTGGCCATCGTGGGTTTTTTTTTATTTCTACGAGTCTGCGTTCACAATGTGATTGATCCTGGATTACGTCGTTGGATCAATTTCTTTTTACAGTTTTATTTAACCCTTTCTTATTCACAAGCAGCATCAATTATTTTAGGTACACTTGCACACAGTTTTTGAAGGAGCTTGGCAGGTAGGTTATTCCAAACATCCTGGAGACCTAACCATCTTCTGTGGATGTCGGCTGCCTCAAATCCTTCTGTCTCTTCATGTAATCCCAGGCAGACTCGATGATGTTGAGATCAGGGCTCTGTGGGGGCCAAACCATCACTTCCAGGACCCCTTGTTCTTGTTTACACTGAAGATAGCTCTTAATGACATTAGCTGAATGTTTGGGGTCCTTGTTCTGCTGCAGAATACGTTTGGAGCCAATCACACTCCTCCCTGATGGTATGGCAGGATGGATAAGTATCTGTTTGTATATCTCAGCATTAAGGACACCATTGATCCTGACCAAATCTCCAACTCCATTGGCAGAAATGCAGCCCCAGACTTGCAAGGAACCTCCACCATGCTTCACTGTTGCCTGCAGACACTCATTATTGTACTGCTCTCCAGCCCTTTGGTGCTGTTGACAAACTGCCTCCTGCTACAGCCAAATAATTCAGATTTTGACTCATCAGTCCAGAGCACCTGCTACCATTTTTCTGCACCCCAGTTCATATGTTAAGTGCATAGTTGAGTCACGTAGCCTTGTCTCCACATGAGAGCTATAGCTTTTTGGCCGCAATTCTTCCATAAAGACCACTTCTGGCCAGACTTCCCCGGACAGTAGATAGGTGTACCTATGCCCCCCTGGTTTTTGCCAGCTCAGTGCTGATGGCTTTGCTGGACATCTTCTGATGTCAAAGGTAAGTAAGCATGATGTGTCTTTCATCTGCTGCATTAAGTTTCCAGGCCGATCACTTCATCTACGGTCCTCAACATTGCTCGTTTCTTTGCGCTTCTTCAAAAAATCTTGAACAGTACATCTTGAAACCCCTGTCTGCTGTGAATTTTTGGCCTGGGAGAGAGCTTGCTGATGCAGTATAACTACCTTGTATCTTGTTGCTGTGCTCAGTCTTGCCATGGTGTATAACCTGTGACATGAAACTGTCTTCCATAACCTTCCCTTAGTAGCAGAGTTTGGCTGTTCCCCACCCAGTTTTAAGCCTCCTACACAACTGTTTCTGTTTCAGTTAATAAATGTGTTTCAACCTACATATGGAATTGATGATCATTAGCAACCGCTTGGTATAATTGGTTAATCATACACCTGCCTTTAATCCTACAAAATCCCTGATTTTGTGCAGATGCGAGTGTAAGAATTAATGCTGGTTTGAAGTAGTTTCTGGAAATTGTGCTTATTCTTGGAGTACTTTAAAGGTCCTAAATTGTGGCTGAAAAGTCATTTTACATTATATGGAGAAAAGTCTAATTAAAGCATTTCTCCTTGGTTCATTTTCAGCTTCCTTCCACAAATACACATTTATCTAGGAAAACATTGTGACATAGCTGAGGCATCTTTGTGTCCAGGTTGCACTTTGTCCTGTATTGTCTCAGGATAAATATCACAGCTTGTTAAACCAGTTATCAGAGCTTCTAATTCTGCAGTCGGCGACCTGCTGTTAAACCTTTGAAGGCATCTTTTTGTAGATAATGCAAGAAGATTGATATGACTTCCAAAAACAGACTTCTATCTTGAGGTTTGCAGAGGTATTTTTCTTCATTGGCCAGATAAAGACATGTAAATAGTCAAGCCAAGTACTGCTTTTCCCTTTTGCATTTATGTCTTCTCTTATCTTTAAGCTAATATAAACTATTGCTTAAAACATTTGAGAAACCACATTTTATATGTATCTTTATTTATATGAATGTTTAAAGCATATCTAAACTCCAAAGCAAACATGTAATATATTGTGTGTATATATATTGAATTGGTGCAATATATATATATATATAGAGATCCTAATAGGTTGGACTTGATGGACTAATGTCTTTATTCAACCTCAAATACTATGTAACTATGTAATTATGTAAAACCTTTATCCTAAAAGAAAAACATTTGCTATAACTGCTTACAAATAGTTAGTACAGCTACTAATGCATCTAACGCTACCATTTCCACAGGCTGACAATGCTGCTTTCTAAAGTAGGGTATACATGGGACAAATTTCAGCTGGTTCCTAATGAACCGGGCCGAAATTGTCACAGTGGGTGCCGCTGTCAGCACACTTCCACCTGGCATCCCTCGGTCAGCCGATCGAAGGAGCCAGTTCAAAAATTCTCATTCCAACAGAGCTTGCAGCCAATCAGCCAGGCCGGAATACAATGCATACAGTGCAGGATTCATCCATCAGTGCTCATGATAAGGGAATTTGTTCTGTTTTTATATTCAGTCAACAAATTGAACAAAAAATAGAAATGCGTATACTCCAATTAATGGGTGGCCTTGTTGCTCCTCCATATAGCGTAGCCACCCTAAGACAGGAAGTATGTTACTGGCCGAATCAACAGGTAAAAACTAAGGATAAAGCCTAAAAAATAAAACAAATGCAGCAACCAGAAGGATTTAAGGATTGGTAAGCTTCGATATATAACATTTTTGCTTTTGGATTTATATACTCTTTAAAGCTGAACTCCGGTGAAGGCAAACATGTTCTTCCCAGCACCCTCTCCATGTCCAAAGCATGCAATGGAAGGAATTTTTAAATGACCTGGCTTCTACAAGGAGATATTCTATTGTAAATTATCTGTGTTGCCATCAAAGGGCTTTTAAATGTTTCCTCAGCAGTGGCAACCAGGGGAAAGATATGCAGGGTGGGGTTGTGGTCTGGACTATGGGCAGGTTTCTGAGCAGAGAACTCCTCTGTCATCCATAAATCTAAGAGGGCTATTCACAAAGGAGCCGAGGGATCCAGCCATAGCTTTGGCTGATCCTTCAGCTCTCTTCGGCCGCCGGAGCCCTTCGGTTCAGTCGAACCGAAGGGCTGCTGTACAGGCTATTCACAATAGCTCGTGCAGCAGCCAAAGGTGGCCGAGTGTCTCAGCTGAAGTGTCAGCCGAAGCAGATGTTGGGTCGGCTGAGTCAAAGTCCTCCTGCACTTCGGCAGAGCATGTTTGGCTGACTGAAGTGCAGCCGAAGGCAGCCGTCCAACCCAGTAGTGAAGAGCCGAATGTAGTTTGGCTCACTTCACTTTGGCTGGGTTATTCACTCGGCTGCCTTCGGCAGCTTTGTGAATAACCCCCTAAGTGAGCCAGCTAGTGATGTAATCATGCCAGTGATAGATTGATCATGCTCTCCTCCCTGTCACTTAATTGTAAATTCTATATTATATGCATATTTTAATAACAGAGATAGCAGAAACATAAACTTTTATTCTAAACTGGCATTACTTTGCTACCATTGTCCTGCTGTACCTTTTCAGAGCTCCTGGAAACGTCAACTGAATGACGAGGCTCAGGGGAGCAGAGAGACACAGCAGGACAGATAGCAACTCTGTTCCACTTGAAGCCTCACTACTGTCATTATCCTCAGCTGCTAGACAGCTAGGAGCTACAGGGTATGAATCACTACATCTGAGCACAGGGAGGATTTCAACCTTTTTTACAATTACAGATCCCCAGGGTATTGTCCAGTATATCCCCATACCCCTTCACCGGACTCATTATCATTACCAGTCCTTTTAGGTACCAGAATTAATTTGTCAATAGCTTAATTTTACTTTACATATGGATAGCTGGGAGAAAAACAGTGGAATGAAAATCATAAGGATTCTATGACATTGATTGATAGCTACAACCAGGTAGATGTGTGCTGTTTTAGTATTGTTACTCGCATGTCGTCTGAGACATCAGATTGATTTCGGGTACAATAGTTTAAAGATTGTTAGATTTTCTGTTAGATTCTAATCTAGCAACATGTTTTAAATTATTCATAGATCCACTCCCATAACCTATCGCTTGGCTCCTTGGTGCATGGATATCCCCTGATCTGGAAGGCAATGCTGAGGCATCCAATTTGTTATACTTTTCTTCAATATCCACAACCTGTTGCATACTGCCTATGTTATAGTACCACCCATGGAAGTGTACATATTGTTTGTTTTTAGACTTTAGACCTGCTTAAAATATTTAAAAAAATAAATGCATTAATTGGCTACTGTGGCTAAAGATATATTCAGTTTGACTGCATCCCCTTAGTTCACAGAGCTGCAAAGAGAGAAAGGGTGCTTTAGGATGTAGAATGTGCCCTGAAGGACCCAAATGATATTCTGATTTTCATAAGGGGTGTCATGGAGTCAAAGCAATGTTCTGCCACTATTTTCTAGTGCCAGGGCAACTTTTGGAAGTTTATGTTGAGAACAGTAAAATATACATAAACTATATTTATATAGCAGGTTTTAGTGGATACATCATTATTATGGTGAAATTATTGAAAAGCTACTGTTCTCATGACCCACTGCTTTTCCAGTGACCATGGCATAGTAGTCATGTGTCTTCCTGCCTCTCCTTTTAAGATTATACTACTGGATATCAATGCACAAGGTTGGATTAATCCTCTGTGTGCTTTGGGCATAACGTATGGCATGATATGTCAACACTCTCTTATGTAAAGCAAGCCCTGTGTATGCTGATGGTTTAACACTGCTCATCATAAAGCTGCGATTACCACGGGTTCACGCAGCACCTGTGCTTCCTACGATTAGCAGCAAAGCCCAGTCAAGTTACTTAGACTCCATGGAGTCAACAGAGGCTGCTAATCTATCACAACTGAAAGCCTAGAACAACTGGGAAGGAAATATGTTTATAAGCCAGGCGTCGGTACAGGAACTCTTTATCACTTTTCTATCTTGGAGACTGTACAGAAGGGGGCATTCATTCCTTTTCACTGCCCTGTCACTTTCTACAAATGTATTACCACACTTTCATCTTTCATTTACTTAACCTGTGTGTCTAAGGCTGGTCATATATGGAAATCATTTTAGGTAAGTATTCAACAAACTTGTAGGACAGTTTACAAAAATGATCTCAGAATGACTGATAAAGTGAGATTAAAGTCAAAATGTTTTTAAGCTTTTTCAAATGCTGATTAAATCTCTTACAATGGATGCTGCTCCTTGATGTTTGTTATTTTCTGTCAGAATCAGCTGGTCCCCTGATCACTGGTCCTGATATCCTGTTTTAGGGTGGCTCCTTTCCTTTGCAGGGTCCTATGGAGCCCCCCCTTGTGTGTGCTAGTAAGCTGTGTGTCTCTTCACAAGCACAGCAAGGCAAGCCACTTCCCTGCTTCTTCACCCTCCTTCCACCTCCAAACTAGTAGATGAACAGCTGCTGGAGACTGCTCTGTCCCTTGTGATCTTGTACTGGACAGGTAGTTCAGGGAAGCAGAGCAGAGAGAGTTAGGACCAGCTGTTCAGAAACATGATGACTGTAGGTGCTTGAGTAAAAATTTAAAGAGATAGTTTTCTGGACAATGTATATTTGTTTAATCTGGATTGTTTATTGAAATAATATTTCAGAGTTTAATACTACTTTAATCAATAATTTTAAGGAAGGCATCCAACAAGGTGGAGCTGTCCTAAAGAGGACCTGTATTGTGGAAGCTATGCCCAAAAAAGGCAAGCAGAGGGCAAATGATTAGGCTTTAACATTCATCTTTTTCTCATTACTAACTTACCATGCCTTGTTCTGCACTGTGTCTTTGCGTGGAGGCGGCTGTCTTGGTAGAGGAGCAGGGCTTTGCTTCCTCGTGTCAGAGCTGCCCCGATCCGCCCCACCTCTCTGATGACTGGTGGTTTCTTATTCACAAAATGCAGGAGAGGAAGGAGGAGGAAGAACAGATCTAGTGAATAATTGAAGCAGGGAAATGCTTGCACCGCATGCCCTCGGGTACATCTTCCTTTCCAGCAAACCCTCAGGGGAACAGTTAGCAGCACAGCAGTGACATCACCATACCTCATGGGATTAGCAGTCAGTGGCAGCAGCACCTTATATGTTTTCCACACTGCAGATACACAGCTATTAGAATAAAGAACAGGAATGTCTAGGCACAGATACATTTCAGGCAGTGCAGTTGTTTGTCAGGAGGAAATTAAAGCAGAAGGTACATTTTTCCAGGGTGCTGCTCAGACACAAGTAACATTTTCCCAATAAAATAGCAAATCTTAACTTTTTGAGTTCAGATCCACTTTAATATAGAAGGTATCTGCATATCTCACATCAATCACCAAAAAAGTCTAAAAAAGTCCAAAAAATAATGAGTTTTATTCCAAATTTTAGGATAGTGGGCAGAGCCATGCAAAGTATTCAATCATGCCCTTGAATATACTGTTAATAATTAAAAGTAGAACGCCTGAAACCGGTGTATGCAGTTTGCAATAACCAGTTTTAAAATACTGGTATTATTATTTGCATGACTTCACCCGATATCAATATGGGCAGTTTGATGCACTGTCTGTGACGTGTGTAAACTCTCCTCTGATATATGTTAGCACATACAGCCAGAATAGATGAATGATTTTCAGGAGTATCATTCCATGTTTAAAGAACATTTATTTGAGGGTTTTTTAGCATTGTTACGATTTTAACTCTAAACTAACAGGATTATTCACAAAAGGGTGAAGAGTTTGGAGAAGGCCAGAGAATTGTACAATCTAGGACAACATAGCTGAACTGGAAAGTGAGCTGAATTGGAGTATTTTTCCAAATCAGCTATGTTGTCCTAGATTGTTCACTTCTCCTGCCTTCTCCAAACTCTTCACTCTTTTGTGAATAACCCTATAAATCTTGTTCAATTAATTAGATTTTTATTAAGGGCCCGTTCACACACATAGCGATGACCTGTATTGTACTACACCAAATCAACACAGGTCACTGCAAGGACACACAGAAAACAATCACTCCATAATGCAATGGACGTTGCACTGCAATATCATGCTGTATTTTATCACAGAGCAATGCATGCCACCGCAGATCGCCGCATGACAGCACAGTGCACCACGCTGCTTTGCGGGGACCTGAATGGAGTGTACATATTCTATACTCCACATAAATTCAAAAAAATAAAAAGACAGCTCCAGCAGTGTTCGATACAACACACACTGCCGGAGCTTTCACAACGCACTAGCCCATTCTCTGAAACATTTAGTGTGAGCTAGTGTGAACAGGCCCTAAATTAGACAAAACTTTGTTTACATACAGTACCAGATTGATGAGGTTTTAGCACTGTATCTATAGGCTGTCCAGAGCTACTTGGGGTCAGTGTCAGTATGGTGTTGGAGGAACAGAGGATCATGAACTCTGTATCCCCGATCTCCTGTAGCACATAATGGAGGCATTTGGGTTTTTTAACTCCTGATGTCTCCTTAAAATGTACCAGTCACAACCTGACTAAACTGTTACCAGAGGAGTTGTAGTGACAAAAAAAGGTAAAATATAAAACAATATAACATATAAAACACACACACATGCATAATATGTGCGCCCTTAGCTTATACAGGTATGCTGTACATCAGATCCTTATTGAACTACCCACAGTATGTATCCATGCACATGTTAGAAGTTGATGTATCCTCTTAGGGATATCATATTAGTATAAGGTTCATTTTATAAATTAGTAGTTGTTTTTTATTTTTCATTTATTTACACTTTTGCCTATCTTAGTTTCTAATAGTTCTTTTATTGTATTATATTTTGTACACGTGATCTTTTGTGGATTTGGATACCAGTATATCTCAAATCTACACATTTTTCTGCACTCCTAAATTTTGTTCCTGGTTGTTCGTTTTTAAATGTACACATATATGTGATTTATTAACATGGTGGAGTTTTATCTTTTACATATATTAGGAATTTTGAAGATGATATTGTAGTTTATCCTAATTATTATTTTAGTGTATTATCATTCTGATAAACACTTGCACAACTACCATAGGACCTTTAAAATCATCAATACAGTGTTTTAATGCAATAAGTTAAGTACTTTCACAAAATGTATGGTTAGGGGATCTTGTGTAAACCGTCACTTAAAAATTTTGCTACTGTATAAAATAAAAGTAAAAAATAACATTGTTTGAGCTAGCAGCAGGCAGTTTCGGGCAGTGCAAGGGTTAATACAAGAACTAAAGCATGTGTCAGTAATAACATGTTACAGAATGCAGTGCCATGTTTAACTGAAAATACAGAGAACATCCCTGTATACTTATTGCAGAAACAAAGTAACAGCCATCTATCATCGATTTAATGTTTTCTATCTGTCGTTAATATGATGTTACAAGTATAGGGAATCATGTTTTTGAAATGCTCTTTTCTGTTTAAAGGTCTTGAATCTTGTGCAGTCCTATGTAACCCTGCGAGTGCCCCTGTACGTGTCCTATGTATTTCACTCGCCGGTGGGAGTTGGTGGCTGGCAGCATTTCGATTTGCACTCAGAGCTGCGGCTCACATTTGTGTACGACACCGCCATCTTGTGGAGGGATGGTATTGGTAGCCCACCAGAAGCTGAATTACAAGGTAATATCTTGCTAGATTTGTTTATGTCATTGGTACTTGGAATAATTGAATATGCCATATAGTTGATCTAGATGTGCTTTGTAAATAAATCATTTATCTTTTAGTTTTTTTATCCTTTTATATAAATTGATCTGAGCAGCTGCTTATACCAATTTATAACTTGCAAAAAAATATGTGCACATGGCTAGGGCAATCCAAAGAACAAAACAAAGATTCACCAGCATCCTCTTCAGCTATTCAGCAGTAAAGGCCTCTTGGCCTCAAGTGGAACTGAAATCGTGCTCATTCTCTGCATTCTGAGGATAGAGTTGCGTGTTGGGGAAGATGTGAAGGAGTTACATTAGTGACTTTCTAGTGTTCAAAGATGAGCATCATGGTGCTTAAAAAGAAGCAGTGGGGGAGATGTTGTTGGGGGGAGTGACAACTGGAGCCTGGAACTGTCATAGCTCGAGTAGGGCACACTAGAAGGTAAGTGTGCCATAATGTGCAAGTATGCTGTAGATATTTGAACATTATGGCAAGAGCCCATCCTCATCCAGCAGAATGTGTTGCATACATTCACACATACTTGGTAAACCACACTACTGCGTCAAGGCTAAATTGGGTCCTGCCATTCATGTGGGCTTTGGGATGTACCACCTTTCTAAACATTGTTGCTGACCAAGTACACCCCATCATGGAAACAATATTATATGATGGCCCCTTAGCAGGATAATGCGCCCTGCCACACTGCAAAAATGGTCAACAAGTTTGAGGTGTTGACTTGGCCTTCAAAGTCAGGTCCATGGAGGCCCCATTTAACTTTTAAGACCTATTCATATATACCATATAAAGTTTCCATTTTATTTTCTTGTAACAGGTTTTGTTGCATTGATATAACATTTGTCATTCCTTTCATTACATTCTTGGGTTAAAGATTGTTGATGTGAACATTTGTAAACCAATTATTACATTGCAATAGCAACACTGCCATCTTTTGGTGAACCATTATTTTATCCAGCCTAATCCTATGGTTAGAAATTGTTCTTGCATTCAATAAATATGTATCAGTTATCGTTGTCACATTTTCGGAGCTTACTATTCTTATTATTCAACTCATTAATGCTATTTATCCACCTTGTCTTCTATCCTTTCTTTTACCTTTCATCTTCAGTCTTTCCCAACCATCTCCTGTAAATCCTTCCTTCACATTATGAGGCCAAAATATTTAAGTTTTTATTTCAGTATCTGTCATTCAAGTGAGTGATCTAGTTTTATATCTGTAAAAAGTAATAAGTCATAAATGTACATCTACTGTATTTGTTTTCAGGTTCTCTATTCCCAACCAGCATGCGTATTAATGAAGAGGGACGTTTGGTTGTCAATTTTAAAACTGAGGCCCGATTCAATGGTCTCTTTGTGATGTCGCATCCTGGTAAGAATAGCACCAATGACTTGAATTACATTTCCACTCAATACATAAGGAAGTCTGCCAAAGCGGTTGTGCAGATCCAGAAACTCATATAAGAGTTGCAAGAATGTGTTTCCAACATCTGCCAAAAATCAAGTACCAGTTTTGGGTTGACTAACCTTTTAAGAATTCTTAAAAACAGTGCTCTTAAAGTTTGCTAACTGGAACATAATATGCAATCTTCAACAATGCTTAGCAAGCAGGATATGTGTATTTAGCACCCCTTCATGTAGCATTATTAAAGATGGATGTGAAGTATTTAAAGGGACTCTACCAGCAGCTATACAGTAGGCACGTAGCAGAATTCATTTATATAGTGCTGGAAATCAGTCCCTTAAGGAGCTTACAATCTAATCTCCCTATCTCACATACTAGGGCTGATTTAGGTAGAAGCTGATTACCTACCAGCATGTCTTTGGAGTGTGGTAGGAAACCGTAGTACTCAGAGGAATTCCATGCAAGCACAGGGAGAACATGCAGATAGTGCCTTGCAGATAGTGCCTTGCAGATAGTGACCTGCCCAGGATATACACCAGGGACCCCCAGTGATGAAAGAGAGAGGCACTAACCACTAAGACATTGTGCCGGTTAGACGATGGGTATTTCTGAATGGGCAGAGCTCCAAACATTTCTTGTAGTTATGGAAGTTGCCCACCCCCTCCTTTCTGCTATTTGCCAGTGAGATAACCCATTATAATGATGGGCCATTTGGAATGTTGTGGGGGTACCAGGGAGCTACCAAGAAGTCTCATTCACTCAGCTCTTGGTCTGGGTTGCTCTGGGCACAATTTGTTTGTGCCTGCTTCCTTTTGAAGTGCCAACCTGATTCCAAAGAGCATTGATTCCGATATATTTAATGCTTTAGGGTATATACTGTAAAAATGCATCACAAATATTTGCAGATACCCACATGGTTGTGAATCAGCCTGATCTATCTTGAACTTGGCAGATCCAATCACTGTGCCTGTTCCTGTCCTAGTGACAACTGCTGCCCTTATTTCTTTTCCTTTTCTACAAGGACAGAAAGTGAGGCATTTCCCCCTTGGGGTAATGGACAGGTTTTAAAATTTAACAGAAGTTTTTAATCTTCCCAAGTCCATACAAAACATAGAAAGAAAATTGGCTGCAGCTGAGCCTATAATTGTCAAATTATTAAAGTAATAACCCAAATCTGTGTGTTTTAGGAACTTCCTTGTCCTCTATGGTCATGTCAGCTGACCACCCTGAGCTGATCTTTACTCTAAGTCTTGTACGGAGTGAACCAACCTATAACCAACCAGTTCAGCAGTGGAGCTTTGTTTCTGAATTTGCGGTAAGAGATTTGGGATTACATAGCACGCATTTTCCTTTATACTATGATGCACATTTTTTATAAAGTAGTCTGTCTATAAATTGACCTAATCAAAATGTTTAAAAGTTTTTAGTAGTTGAAATTCTCTAGTTTATACGACAACCTGTTTGCACCTTAATAATAAAGGTCCAATGACATGAGTTGATTTGCGTTGTAATGTGTGTCGACATGTATTTTGATTTGTCTTTATTAATTTCAATGGAAAATACAGGCACAAATGCATAGCTGTGACAAGGCCCTTAATATAAGCTGTCAGCCAGTTTAAATGGTTAAAAGAAAACAATATGTCTGTTACTATGCAGAAGGAGATGTCTGCTGTTAAAGTGTTAGTTTATCTTTTTATAAAACACTCTGTGAATTTACTATATATAAAAGCATCATGGTAAGCTAATCGGCTTTTATAACTATGCCTCTCTACTGCTAACACACCTGTTGGCTGCTTTCGCAACGACAGACTCTTACCCGAAAAACTGCAAGTGGTTTTCATGGCTCCGTTCTGTCTTCTTACTAGGTCAGACCAGCCATTAGGACAAGTGCCCCCTAGCTCTTTAGAAGGGAGTACCATCTTTTTTCTGAGGGCCGCACACGCAGTGAACTCAGCAGCTGTGAGAGGACAGGGAGTGCACACTGCACATGTGCAAATCTCATGAAAAGGATAGTCCTCTTTCTTATAGCTCTAGGGTGGTGCTCATCCTAATGCCTGCTTTGTCCTAGGAAGAAGACAGGACTGAGCAATGAAAACCGTTTGTGGTTTTGAGAGCGGTATCACACAATGACATGGCACTATTCTCCTCAGCATTCCTCCTTTAAATCCAGGGCAGGTTGGAGCCTTGACACCTTGGGCTTGCAGGATAAATGACTCTGTGCATAATTTAACCCATAAAATGGTGCTGCATCACTGGATAAGATTAGAAAAAGTAGCGTTCCCATGGCATGGCAAGCAGGAGGTGAGAGGTAGCTGGAACAAGTGTTGACGCGTTTCACCCCTCCCACTTCAGGGCTTCATTAGGACCTTCTCTGAATCTGCATCACTGGATCTCTGAATCTGCAGGGGACTGTTCTGAAAATCAGTTTAGTAAAGCAGCCACAGCTGCTTTTTTATTTTTAGCCACTGCCAGGGGAATAAAATTATTTTGTCCCAAGCCGGGATTGGGCTTTAAGGAATTCCACTACCCCACTTCCACCCAGAAGATTTTTGCTTTTGTTATTACCAACACTACTGTAAGGCCCCTTTCATACTGGCGGTCCGATCACTTCCACCTGCCACTTTTTCAGTTGGATCTGATCGGAATTACCCCCGACTTCGTCCTGTTCTGCAAAATCAAACGTAACAGAGTTCCATTTTGGTGGAACCGATTATGACAGATCGGGGCTAATCTGATGTATACAGACATGGATATGTCCTACTCCCCAACCTACCATGGAACATGGTTCCAGTAGGTTCAGTTGCCTCCATCATAAGAAGGAGGAATAAACTGGACTGCCAGGGATTTCTCAATGGTGACATCCATTCCGTACTGCTCCGATCAGCAGTGAGATCTGTACATGGACCACTACTGATCAGAACTGACAGACGCCCATGTAAAACTGTCCTTAACACTAAAAATACAGATATGAATCATAGTGTCATGAATGTAATGCATATGTTATGGAGAATAACTGCAACTTATGTTACATAAAAAAGTGTTCAAAAAACATTTCTGATAACGAACTCTCTCATAATGTCCTTAACAGGTCCGGGATTACTCTGGAACATACACCGTCAAACTCATCCCCTGTACCACAGCTCCATATCAAGCATATGGTCTGCCAGCCGTGTGTAATCCTCGGGAGCCAATAACATTCGATGTTGACATCAGATTCCAACAGGTTTTTGAATTTTAATTACTGGATATATGTTATGTTACCTAATTCAGGACATCAGAAGCTGAACCTAGCTTGTGCCACTTCTAAAAACCCTTACACACAATATCATTCCAGTCAAATTAGTTGCACAGAATCACATGACCTACATGACTTTAAACAGTAAATATATTATGATTGGATAGGAAGAGGTCTCTTAGCATGTTACTTGTATTATTGTCTTAACATTTTTTAATGCGTAGTTTGTAATAATAACTCATTTAGTTAGCCACATTTGCTCATTACATATGTGCAGTATGATTGCTGATCCGATTATCTCACTGCAAGTCTACTAGATGGGGCCTGTCAGATAGAAGCAATAGACACAAAACATCTACAATGCTTCTGATAGCTAGAGGCCATGTGATCATTGCCTAGGCTTTAGGTTACAAAGAGAGCTCAGAGGCAGTTTTATTTTCTTTTTTTATTTACGAGAAAGGGGTATTTTCCTGTTCTGAATAATAATGTTTCAGTGATGAGTTTTAATGAAAGACATATTTTAAACAATTATATCTGCCCCTTTGGTTGTCTGTTTATACTGTTACACAGTTTGTATTAATACAATTCAATTCAAATGCAACACTTATAATGGTATACTCGATTAAATACACAGCTTTAGTATTTGCCATGGTCAGCAATCTTTAGGGCTTATGTTGATGGGAGTTTTTGTCAAACGCTGCTTTTTTCATTTGACCTCAGCGCTCCTCAAACGCATGTGTTCAATTAGAAAATGCATAGTTTTTAAATAAAAGGCCGCATTTGATCTGCATTGCCTGCAGTTCACACGCACCTCAAAAAGGCATGCTGCAACCAAAGAAACACAGTGTAACACAAAACAGGTCACACGTAGCCTCAGAACTGCCATCTACACTACTTAATTATACTAAATAAGAATTTGTTAACATGAGTTTTAATTCAAACTCAGGAAAACCTTCCCCATCTACATGAGCCCTTACTGTACTGTACTGTACTGTACTGTACTGTACTGTACTCCATATGCTGTTTAGTTTATTTTAACCATGAGAAGGCTGTGATCGCAGAGACTGGTGCAGCTGATGCATTGCCTTTCATTTCCCTCCCTAGGTCAGCGATCCAGTGGCTACAGAGTTCAGTTTGAACACCCAGTTGCTACTTCTATCTAAAAAATCTCTCTGGTTGTCAGATGGATCAATGGGATTTGGCCAAGAAAGTGACATAGCCTTTTCTGAAGGTATGATACCTGTACACTTTTGATGAACTGACGCTGTAACTTCTGAACCAGTTAAAAAGATGCTATTTTTCAATGCACTAAATGTATTGCGTATAAGTAAACCTGGGTACATGATCACTTAATGCTTGAAGTATAATATAAGGACTGGTAAGCTGCACTATATTAAATGTGTGTTCTTGGGTTTAGATATCATTTAGGACAAAATTAGATTGTTTCTGTAGGAAGAATTGTAAAAATGAAAAATGTTCTGTGGCCATCTAAGTTTCTTCTGCATCTCTAGGAGATGATAGAAATGTTGATAAAACTTTAAGCCTGCATCAGTATTTCTAGCCTTTTATACATTTTTCTACACACTAACTAACCTGTGATATAGTAAATTCCTTTGCAAGGTGGACTGCCTATTTGCCTTTAGTAACTCAAACCTACAGCCTTATATGAATGGCATATGAGCTCTCTGAAGACAGAGAGCTCTGGCAGCATTTGATTTTTTTCTGTAGGTCGTACCATCAGAATCATAAATTCAATAGCTGTGTCAGTAAATTATTCCTATTTTTAGTGCAATTAGAACTTGCATACCTCCAGACATGCCTGAATGTTGGGTACAAAAACGGATGTAACTTGACCAAGTAATAAGTGTAGGATCTAAGCAATCAGTGATCTAAATAGTTTTCTCTTTTGCTTAAAGTGCATGTTTGTTGTTGAAATTATAGAACAAATGTGATATGTCATAAAATGTTATTTTTAACATCAGAAAAGAGCCTGTCTTTATATTATGCAGATCTGGACTAACTATTGATTCTATAGGTGACACTATTTATGGTCGTGTGATGGTGGACCCCGTGCAGAACTTGGGTAGTTCATTTTACTGTAATATCGAGAAGGTCTTCCTGTGCACTGGAGCAGATGGCTATGTTCCAAAATATAATCCATCCAACGGTGAATATGGCTGCTTTGCTGATTCATCATCTCTTCTGTACCAATTTAAAATTTTGGTAAGTTCAGTAGTAGCCTTACTATCAAAGCTGGTTTGAAGGCTTATAAACTTTTCCGACTGTGAAATAAGTGTGAGCAACATTGGTAATGTAATTGCAGTCACTCTCCTCAGCTGTTTTCTGACACATTGGGTATAGGTAGATACCATTTTGGAAATTGCAGCCAGGTGAGTTAGAAAAACTGATTGCTTGCCTTCACCCTTCTTCACTCTGCACAAGCAGAAACATGAATGTTCCACCAATTTAAGCATTAATGTTTTTCGAAGGGCAAGCTAAAATACATGCCTGAGGGTGCTAAGATTATACCTGAACTTCTGATCGTCTTATGTGCGTGGTTGCACTCATATGCTCTGTTGAGGCTTTGGGAATACATTTTTTACATGTTTTGTTCTATGTAATATTCATCCAGGTTTCATGGGTAAAATAAATAGTTCTATAATAATAGATTTACATTTGATTACTATTTTTCATTTTTATGTCTACGTTATGCATTTGTTTGTATTCATTTTTGGCATTTGACTTTTTCCACAGGACAAAGCACAGCCAGAAACTCAGGCTAGCAGATTTGGCAGCGTGCTGTTTAATGCCAGACTTGCTGCAGATGATCCGGAAGCATTGCCTCTAGTCAAACAGCCGGGTTCGGATGGATTTAAAGTTGACTCCACTCCTTTGTTCCAGGTGTGTGTTTGCTAACAAAAATGTTGTCACACTCAGGATCAATATACAAATCTTACTACTGAAAGCAGACTCTAAATTAAAGATGGTTTACATTAAAAAATAGACCCTGTACCCTTTTTATCCCTCTAGTTATCTTAGGAGGGGAATCCAAAGTTTTATTATAAGGCACCATGTTGTGGTCCAGCCATTTGGTATTTAAGCTAATTTATGAGTTCTGTTTTGCATCACTGGTTAGACCCTTTTTGATGAGTGATGGCAACCAACGCAAGGGTGGGAGAAATAAATTACTACACAGAACGGCCATAAACACATTACATCAAGCTTTTATCAAGCTTTTAACATACCTTTAATATTGTTTATCATAATCTACATTTATAAAGTGGAAGTTCAATCTAACTCATGTGGATTTCTACCAGATTATTTTTAAATTAAGTGTTTCATCACTAAAATATATTTATTTTTTATTCCTTCCTCATGTTTTTAACATTCAGCATTTGGATGTTGCAGTGGGGCCCATTTGTAAGTTTGACTTATATGCTTCCATTACAGCAATCACTTCACCTAAAGGTCCTGCGTCTCTGACCATTGGAAGAGCATGTTATTTCACATAGAGATTGTATAAAATACCCAGGTGATGGTATATCTAGTAGTAGATGGGCACATTCAGCTGGACTTTCCTATAATGTTGAAGGCATTTCACTGATTATGTATGCAGTTTCCATGGTTCTAAAAAATGTCAGGAACATGTGGCTAAAAATGCTGTGGTATGTTCCTGACACATGGAAGTTTCTTGCATGAGCAGCAAAATGTATTCAGCATTATAGAAGAAGTCCAGTTAAAGGTGACTTCTCACACAACATCAATACTTGACATCACAATTTTCTTCTGGCAGAATGGCCTTCCCAGAAGAGTGGTAGCTGCTGAAGAAGCAGAGGGGGAGCCAAATCTATATTAGTGCTTATGGTTTTGTGGGTAGGATGTTTAACAATCTCATATAGGTGTTTCAACAAACCTTTTGCCATATAATGCAGCTGAGACACAAGTAGTAATGTTAGTGTGTCTGTTGGTCTACTGTGGATAATTGAATGAAAAATGTGTATCACTCTTGTAAGAATGTCTTTTAAAAGCATATGGTTTGAATGTTCTACAGGTGTCTACAGGACGAGAGTGGTACATACACACCATCTATACTGTAAGGTCCAAAGAAAATGCTAACAGAGGCATTGGAAAACGAAGTGTTGAATATCAGTACCATTCAGTATTGAATGCTGGTCCTTCAGAAGGTTTAGCAGCTCGTAAGAAAAGAGATGTCAGCGAAGCCCCAACGATTGCTCAGGAAATCGGCATGGACAACAACAGAGGCACCAATATCCAACACATAATATTAGAACGCAGCAACAAGAAGACTGTTCCAGAGAAGGAAATTACTGTTGATGGGATTATTCCAAGAGAGTTGAATAATAAAGAAAGTGAGGTCAACGTCGTCATCATTGTGGTCATTCTGGCTGCAATATTACTACTTGTAGTCTGTTTAATAGCCATTATTGTTTTCCTGCTTAGACGTAAGCAGAAATCTAAAAAGAAGGAAGAAGGTCAAGAAACAGGAAGCAGTGAGCCCATGATGCCACATCGTGGCTACAGTACCGACAGCTCAGAGGTTTGATATTGTGTAGCCATGGTCAAGCCATAGTAGAGTGCCTCAAAAACATTTATATTTCCAGTAAATGTCTCTTTCCAGAACACATATAAGTTTGCTGTGCCACATGGTCAGTCTGCTCTTAAATACCTCATCTCTATTTAATGTGTCGGAAGGACCATGAGCAGCACAGATGAGACAGGCTCATGAGACCATTGACTTTGTACAGATGGATATCTATCAACCCTGACAACCTAAACTCATGCACTGAACATGAAGAGGCGCTGAACTTTTACTATAAATGAGGATCATCCTCTTGTATTTCTTTTATATTATTTAAAAATGAAACATATGCAAAGGTGCTGATAGCTCATCTCTGTCTACTTAGAGAGAGAGAGAGCTCATTCTTAGATTACCTTGGAGGTTCAATGATGACTCTATACATTTCAAATAAGTATTGTGTTTGCCAAGAGAGTTTTGATCAGTATGAAGAATGCCTTAAGCTACTGTTCATTCTTTTGTCTGTTGCAATATGTAAACCGATGACATGGTCCAGTTACCGCATATGCGTTTGCAATCATGTTGTTCCATGGTATGCCAAAGATTCCTTTTAGCAACAAGGTGCTGGTCTAGTAGAGGATATGGCTTATTTACAGTGTAATTTTAGCTTTTTAAAATGTTTTATATGTGGTCGTTATCACACAATAGATTTACTTTAAAGTGCACCTGTAGTTGAGGAATAAAGGAGGTGAGTGGAGGAGGAATACCATTGTACTTGGTTCTTTCAGGGTTTTAGAGGGTGTTACAAAAGTCTGTTCTTGTATATCTCTATGGCAACACTATGATGTTATGTTTTTTGAGGGGGCTAGGTTTGGCCGTCACAACTTTAGAATGCCACTGTTTGGTCACACTGAATTTTTATTATTGTGCATTATTTATTAATTTCAGGAACAGCAGACCACCTCATTTTTTTACACGTTGATATTATAATTTAGGTTGTTTTGCATGTGAAAAGTAAAATCCACACCTTTTGCTCTTTGTTTCTGTAAGGGTTAGTACAACTGATTTTGGAGGAGATAAAACTATTGATCTGTGAGAAATAAGGGCTTGCAGTAATTAAAAATAAATTGAAATATTAAAGCAAAAAATAATTGCACCCCTGTGCTGTATTGATGTATGCAAGTTGATTAACCACTTGCCGTCCGCCCGTAGTAAAAACACGGACTGACGGCACTGCAGCATTTGCGGGTTGCCGTCTCCAGACGGCAATTTTTTTCTGCTTGCGCGCGCCCCCTAGCGGGCACAGAAAAGTAACATATAAAAAAAGAAAATAAAAGTCACATATAAAAAAAGGTGAAAAAACCCCAAAATGTTTAACTCCCCCACCCCCACGTTTACGCAGAATATTGTGCATTAAAAAAATAAATACTTGTAAGTGCCAAATTCTCCCACGATCCATTCTCCATAGTTCTGCCATAATAAATGTGTGTAAAACCATTATTTTGTTCTTTTAGATGTGAAAGTAATGGGAAATCAAACATTCTAGAGTTGTCACAGGAACAGGAGGTAACAAGAAAATATTTCCTTTAGAAAAATTGGCTTTACATACACTTTAACAACATCCTCCACAAAATACTCTAAAACTCTTTAATTAAAAGACCAGTGTCAGTCTTCTCTGATACTTTGTAGCATAGCGTTTGCTTCTAAACTGCAGGTGCACTTTAATAAGACAAAGAACAGTGGTCAAAGTCCAGTATTCCATACCAACCAATCCAGAATCTTCTTTTATTGGCCAATGATGTGAAATGGCTAAAAGCTGATATCTGTTTGCTTTAGATTACTATGCACCATTGCTCTTTGTGTGATATTACAAAATAATGGTCATGATGGTCGTACAGGAAGATAGGTATTATTTTCAGGGTGTCCTCACTGCTGTAGGAATTTTAGGAATAAACAGTCACACAAGACAAGGTTCAACTGAACCAACACTAGAAATGTAGTCATATAGTTAATGTTAAAACAAAATGACAGATGTCCATCAGATTCAGTTTCTGACAATTCCTACAACTTCTTTTTATTTAATTCCTACAAAAAAATCTTTTTGACCATCCACGGCAATCAGAACAATTCCCTGTATCAAAATGTTGATGTATTTATTTTGATTGTTAAATTACCAGGTCATTCTAGTCATTTTACTGTATTTAGTAGCATAATGCAAAGACCAACGATGTGCAGTATCCCATAACGACCAATCATAAATCAGCAGTTAGCAGTTTGATTTAGTCAGACTAATGAAAACTGATTTCTGTGCATGTTTCTCCTTATACTTGTTGTGTAAAGGCCAATGTGTATTCTAGTTACATTTTGGGAACAAGTAATTTATTATTGTTTTGGAAATCATTGAGTCGCTTAAAAGATATAACTATGATAACATAGATTTGTAACAATGTGCACAATAAACATAAAGATTATATTATGAATTGCATAGGTCTTGTGTAGCATGGTGCCAAGTCTAAGGTTCCTCTTCATACCGGTTTATACTATGTTCATTTTTCATTGTCTAGTCATGTTTATGGCATTTGGTCTTTGTGTGGAAGTCCAGTTGCCCAAATCATAACTGAGGACATTTATGTTCCTCTTTAATACTTGGCTTCCCCATTTGGTTTTTAAACTTTCTGTTGACCAAGTTGGTAGATACATTACGTAGGCCTTACTCTAATTGTACTAACTCTTCCTCTAGAATTGCCTTCATTAAATTGCATTCATTAAACAGAATACACTTAGCGAATCTCAGGAGTATAAGCAAAGCTTCCTATACAGGATGTCCAGTTGCCAAATTTTTTGGGTGCCAAAAACAGGGAATGAAGTACAGACAATCACAATGTATAATGTCAAGGCCTTAGAGTCGAACTGAACGGATTAAAAATTTCCACACAACTCACCTTTTTTTCTGATGTGAGTGCAGGGATAATGCTTTACTATACTTCACTGTCAATGGGGAGCTTGTTCAATGAGCGTTAGAAAGTAGATGTGTGATAAAGGGACCTTCTGATCACTCACCAGTGCATGGGGGGGGGGAGGCACTCCCATGTTGGGGTAGCTTAAAGTGAATGTCATGGTGCGGAATGCACTGGTGGAAGCAGCCATTATTGAATGGTGGCATTGCAGTACTGGGGCAGTGATATAGTTCACAATGATGCTGAACAGGTTCAAGTCATTGACAATGTAACCCATGTTTCAGGGAATGACTGCCTGAGGCTTTTCACACATACATTGTTTTGTATAGCGAATAAGCCAATATGTCCTCATTAGTGTTATAGGGTCATATAGGGCCATACGGTCCACTACATTCATGTCTATATAGTCATACACTATACAGTAAGTAAGCACTTGTTTTAGTTTAATATACTGATGAATGTTTTTTTTATGAAAATGTAAATTGTACCGTCTGTATACATGTTTATCTCCTTCACTGGTATGGGGAACATTTTTTTAATATTTAAAGTGACACTAAACTCAGGAGTTACATGATAAAAATACATTCAAGTACCTTCACTATTAACAAAAATGTATCTTATTCATGTATCACTCGGCTGTAGATCCTCAAATCATCTCTGAATTGGTGCTGACACTGTCCTTCCTTCTGGAGGGGGGCTACTTTTGTTCCCCATGGTCCCTGTGTGTGTTGTAAAGTAGTCACCACTCCAAGCTCACTCCTGTGGTGGACTACAATCTTACTGTTGTTTACTAATTTGTATTGAGATTGTAGTCCGCCATGGGAGCGAGCTTGGAGTGGTGGCTACTTTACAACACACACAGGGACCATGGGGAACAAAAGTAGCCCCCCTCCAGAAGGAAGGACAGTGTTGGCACCAATTCAGAGATGATTTGGGGATTTACAGCCGAGTGATACACAAATAAGATACATTTTTGTTAATAGTTAAGGGACTTCAATATTTAACTCTTGAGTTTAGTGTCACCTTAATGTCTTACACAGTTAAATCCCAATCGTCTCTCCAATGGGAACAAAGGCAGCAATGAAAACCTAGCAGTTCTAAGCCTTCCCTACTTTATCCAAAGCCCCAAAAAGTGATGGGTATAGGTGTGCTTTAAACTTACTGTATGTCTAGCCTGCCCATAAAAGTTCAGTCATGACACAAAGTCCACATATGTATAGAGGACAGTCACATCAAGTGGCTTAGTCACTGTTAGATTTGGTTGCAGACAGTTGATGGTAGGGATCTTGCGATTTGAAACTTAGGTCAAGAACCCCAGTCTGACTGTCCCCTAAATAGACAAGAAGGATGTGCAAAGAACAGTAACCTATATCATCTTTCATTGTTCTGATTTCTTAGAGCAGATGAAAGGTAAAATCTAATCAAAGCTGTGGACTGTTGGACACGCTTATGAATTAAGCCCCATCTTTGTACAGGTTACGATATAGTCACAGTCCCATTTATCCTCTTTGTTCATTATGAGAAGTCATCACATGCTGAAATCACACACACATGCTGAAATGTATTGTGCCTTATTCTTTGTTAGCATGTTAAGATTAGAATACATAGAACAATGTTTTATCCTGATTACATTTCTTCATGTGACACATTTCTGAAAGATTTGAATACAGTAAAGTGCGAGGATGAGTAGCCCCACCAACCAAATAATACACAATGGGGTCTATTTATAAACAATTTGCAGAGTCATTCACCCAACCAATCTCTGAGAATGAATGTGAATGTATAGAGCCAAAAACTTTATTTTGTAATGCAATATCGCATTATGGCCCCTAGATGGAGCTGAGGACCATAGGAAATAAGTATTTATTTAATGACAGGTTTACTTTAAGTCTAAGTTACCTAAGGCTTACTGAACTCTTACTTGGGTGTACGCTCTGCATATATTATATTCACATACTACCCCAGAAAATCTGCAGCTTCTTATGTTTTTAAATGCTACCAGGGGCTCCTCAGTTTACAGTAAGTCTTATAGATAAGAAAAGTCTGTACTGCCCTTTGCAACCAATCCTGCTGCAAAGAAACAACTAAAAATGTAGGGAATATTTATTATTATTATTTTTAGGTATGCTGTGCGAATGGGAACACACAACAAACATACCGTATAGGGGGGTTTATCAAATTTGACTGCAAAAGTGAAATACCCTTTAAGCCAGCCCATTCATTTTGAATGATCTGACAGTCCACTTCAATGCATGAAAATAAAAACCTGCACCTTTTATTTTTCAACGCACTGCACCATACGACCATGCACAGAGGCTTAGTGGTTAGCACTTCTGCCTTGCAACACTGGGGTCCCTGGTTTGAATACTGTTCAGGACACTATCTGCAAGGAGTGTGCATGTTCTCCCTGTGCTTGCATGGGTTTCCTCTGGATACTCTAGTTTCTTCCCACACTCCAAAGACATGCTGGAATGTTAATTGGCTCCTGTCTAAATTGGACCTGTATGCGTGTACAATAGGGAACTTAGATTGTAAGCTCCTTGACGGCAGGGACTGATGTGAATGTGCAGGATGTAAAGTTCTGCGCAAATTGTCAGTGCTATATAAATACCTGTAATAAATAAATACATAAAATAACACACAGGTGCATCATATCTGTGCAATGTGGTGCTCTAACGCGCCTGTGTGTTTAGTTGCATTGGGGTGCTTTTCAAAACCATCTTTCAATGCACAGGTCTCAATGGGGTCTTTGAGTTTTTGGCAAGTACACCTCTGACAAATCTTTTTCCTAATAATAATAATAATTTTCCAAATGATTTAAAGTCATCCTCATGTTTTAACCCTAACAGATCTGTACAAAGAATACTGTTATACAGTTGATATTTAATGGTGCTTTTTCTGTGTGTATATATAGATATATATCTATATGTATATATACATATAGATATATATATACACATACACCTTCATATGTGTGAGCTGCTGCACATACATTTTTAGTGCACCTGTGCCTCTATTTGTGTCTTTATGTCATTTCGTATCAATGGGAATATTTTTGTAGTAATACAATCTAGTTCTGTACTAACTGCATTTATAAAAATGGTTTTCATAAATGTTCTCTATCATACAGCACTGAATATCTAACATTATCTTGCAGTTTCCCAATGTTTGTACTCAGTTTTGCAGCAATTATAAAACTAATTTGTATCTTGGACCTAGAGCCACCATGTGGTCTGCAATAAACTGTTGTTTTTCCCTATTTGTGTTTGAGTGGTTGATTTAATCTCCTACAATGGTCATTTTGAATCCAGCTTGAGTAAGGCTATGTGGCTTTAGACTGAAATCACAGGGGATTTATGAAAGAATAGCCTCTTGAGTTTAATCCTACAGAGATTCATTTTAGAATCAGTTGGCCCAAAGTACACCACTTTATTCCCAGCATATTAAAAAAAACAAAGGGGGTTATTCACAAAGGAGCCGAAGGATCCAGCCGTAGCTTCGACTGATCCTTGGCTCGCTTTGGCCGCCTAAACCCATCGGTTCAGTCGAATCAAAGGGCGGCTGTGTGGGCTATTCACAATAGCCTGTACCGCAGCCGAGCTGAACGCGAATGCTTTGGCTTGGCTGAGCCATAGTGACACCTGGCTCATCCCTGTTTATCCTTTAATGACAGCCCAGCGTCCTCGAGGACACTGGGCTGTCATTACATGTAAACAGTTGGACGGAGCCAGCCGTCATGTCACCGCTATTTTTTTGAAAGTCTGGCCTCCTTTTTACTATTTTACTTACTGAAAATTCTTGTTCTTAACCTCTTGCCGTCCGCCCGTAGTAAAAAGACGGACGGACGGCACTGCAGCATCTGCGGGTTGCCGTCTCCAGACGGCAATTTTTTTCTAATTTATTTAAAAAAAACTTCTGGAAGTCTTTTTATTTACATTTTTATTTAACCCTTTAGTGAATAGGTAGGGGTATAAGTACCCCTTATTCACAAGGGAGGGGCCGCATCTGGGTGCCCCTTTATTAAAGTGGTAACCAGATGTGAATAAGCCCCCCTGCCCGCACCCCCACAACCAACGCCCCAGGGCTTGTGGGGAAGAGATCCTTGTCCCGTTCGGCACGGGAACAAGGTGCTTTTCCAGGGGCGACCCTGGAAAAACACCCTCCCAGTGCCGAGGGCATGTGGCCTGGTATGGCAGGGAGGGGGGGGGGGCATGCTTGTCCCCCCCCTTTCCTGCCCTACCTGGCCTGTGCTTGGATCAAGGGTCTGGTTTCAAATTTTAGGGGGGACCTCACATTTCCCCCCTCCCATTTTTGGGGGTTGGGTTACTACTTTAAAATCTTACCAGACCTTAAGGGCCTGGTATGACTTTGAGGGGGAACCCCAAGCTTCTTTTCCCCTTTTTTTGGTCTGGTTTCAAGGGTCTGGTATTGTTTGGGAGGGGAATCGCTGGCTTTTTTTCTTTTCTTAAAATCATTTTGTATTATTTTCTTAACTTTTTTAATATTTCTTTTTTTAACATTTATTTAAATCATTTTTTAACAGGTTTTTTTTTCTTACATTTATTTAAATTTTTTCTATTCGCTACCTCGGAGGTAGCGAGCCGAATGCCGCTCGGCAGCATTCGGCTATTCACTCACTGCCGTTCAGCCCCTATGAGAATAGGGACGAACGGCAGCGAGTGAGCTGCCGGAGCTTCGGCTCAGCCGATCCAGTTATTGGATCGGCTGAGTGGAACTCCTTCTGCACTGCGGCTCTGATGTATGGCTGAAATCAGCCGTACTGAGCCGGAGTGAATAGCCAAACGTTCGGCTCTGTTCACTTCGGCTCGGTTGTTCACTTGGCTGCCTTTGCCAGCTTAGTGAACAACCCTCTAAGATTTTAAGTCTGTGTGAGTTGACCCTTTAAATAAAAGAAACTACCTGACATTGCCTTAAATAAGCAATTGCTGAGCAAAGTGAAGTATAACCACAGCCAAATTATTTTCTTCCAAGTTTTTTTTTCCATAGAGTACGGCAGCGTTAAACCCCTCTTATTTTTTTTTTTTGCCGTGTCCCATTGGGGAGATTCTCTTCGCTTTCTGCCTCATGGACCCAACAATTGAGAGAAAATCTCAATAAAGTGAGAAAATGTCATCTTAGATAGTCATCACCCCAATTGGAAGATTTAACCTTTTCTCCTCTTGTTCTGGTAACTTACATATTCTGGATTTCCCATCCCTTTCAATACTGGTGATTACTGGACAGTGATTATCAGGACAAATAGGGAGGGGACACCGACCACAGTATAAACCTAACAAAGGTTCTAATCCTTGTACACGCAATCCAAAAGTTAAAAAAAAAATTGTGATTTAAAATTTGCCCTGTCTCAGTGACTGTGGTCCCCAGGGCAAAAAGAGAATGTGCCATAAGCTTGGCAGAGGGTTTAACCTTTTCCCACTCTATCCTAATCTAAAAAAAGTATTGGCTTTACATACACTTTAAGATGAGTTCCACATACACTATGTTTATTGTTCAATTACTCAGATAAAATCTTGTGCGCTCGATTGACTACTATTGCCTTACTATTAGGTGTTAAAAATGATACAACAGGCATTTGCAATATGTATAATAGCTCTGATTTGCCAGCCCATTAAAGCTTACCAATCTGTATAAGTTCACACTTTACATAAATCAATAGAGCGCATGTCAGTATTAACAAATCAATGTATTATTTTAATTTAAAAAACACTATAAATTATAAGTGTTGTTCCCCAGCTGCCTGCCTAGGCAGCCTAGATCACATGGTCTGTTGCCACCAATCATAACTGTAAAAAGTTTGTTGTTTTTCAGTTAGCGGCAAGATGGATCAAAACGAAGGATCAAAACCCCGCTGGAAAATAGATCATTACAAACTATACATAGAAAGGAGGCTTTTAATACTTTTATACTGTATACATTAATAAGAATCTTTGCAGAATATTGATCTTTTTCACATATGTATCTAAAAATATTTTAAAACTGCACCCCCCTATAATAAAAAGGAGACAGGTGATTTTCTATTAAACATTTCATGTATGTTTAATCACAGACAGACCTGCAACACGTATATACTTCTTTAGCAGCAGATTTATGATCAACAATTACACTTAAGGTTTGTACATATAAACATTTGTTCTGTTAGTCATTCCCGTCTGGTTTCTAAAACATAATAAATATTACAATATATAATCCTGTATAAATCTTTTACAACCCTGTAATAAAATATATGTCTAGATGAATGTAGTCAATAATTGTGGTGAAATTGAGATTATTGGTTATCAAAGTGCACGGAGCTATTCAGGTCAAAGAATTCGATTTGAATAATCTAGGAGTGGACAGAATGATGAGTGGGTAGATATCTGCCCGTCCACTTATGGCTTTCATGAATGCTGGGACCCACCACTAGTGTCAGTCAGCCCTCACAGTAATTTACATGCGGGACTATGGATTCTTCATCTTTCTATATCAAACAATGTGAAATTGCCAAATGTGCAAATCCTAGGACTAGGTCTTTTAAATTGCATCCTTTTTTTGCTCAAATATTCACAAAACACGCCAATGAGGTTGATTTACAAAAGACAAATAGGCTGTTTGCTCGGAATTTTGCACTTTGCAGGGGAAGTTTTCCTCACTTGGTAATTGTGGTGAGATTTCAAAGAATACCCAATCATGTGAAAAATAAAATATTAAAAAACAGTATTTTAACTTGCAAATTATTGGATGTCAGAAGTCAGCAGAGCTTCACCTCATTCAGTAAACCAAGGGGGAAACTTTCAAGGAGTCTTGAAAGCCCCCCTTCTTTATGGCTTTGAAAATTAGGACACTTGCTATGTACTGCTGGATGAAAAATTGTCAAGTATAAAAAGTCAGAATAGCTATAACAACTGTGGATGCAAGCCGGCTATAGGTTGAGGAATAACTTATTTAACACCATGAGTAAGCCCGAATGGGTACAGAAATGTCCCCACCAGAGTTCTGGGGAGAGATAACACACTGGTGAAATATTCAACCAGACTGCCTAAGTTTTGGGTGTTCCCCGTATAGATGTCACATGTTCCAGGAAGACGAGGACTGGCTGGCCATGGAAAACATCATGGCTGGACACAGCTAGAGAGATCCACTTATTGGATCACACCAATATGTTGATATACTAAATTCAGTCATGATAGGGATGAGCTCAGGTTTGGAGACTCTGGGGTTCTCATCAGATGCATAAAAGACAAAAGCAACAAAGCACCACCTCCTTGTGTGAAATCCTTTTTTATTTGAATAATAAAAACGGCTAAAAATACTCACAATTTGGAAATCCAGCCTAAAAGCAGCCGGTGGCACGATGGTATGGTGATGTGATCGGAAGCAGCTTTTTAAGCGCAGTCAGAGCCTAACATTCTTTAGACATTGATCTTGTGGTCTCCTATTGACAAGCGTGACTTATATTTTACAACTGTGAGTATTTTTAACTGTTTTTATTATTCAAATAAAAAAAGATTTCACACAAGGAGGTGGCGCTTTGTTGCTTTTGTCTTTTATGCATCTGATGAGAACCCCCAGAGTCTCTTTGATGAGCAGCCTCTCCAAAAGATGTGGATATTTTACAAGAAAGACTACTCCTGGAGGATTGTGTGATGTTAATCTCTAGCGCCAAGAGTTAAAATTGACTTTTTTTGTGACTTGGCTAAATCCCAGTTCAAACCTGAGCTCCCCTGAACATGGAAAGAAGATTCTTTCACTGCTGCCCAATCAGCTGTCCTTGTGCAAAGGGGTCGAATTAAGTGATGTAATTGACCTTATGTGACCACACAGCTATATTTGGTCAATTACATTTACCTTATATGGCCATGTGACCATATGAGGTCAATGACATAAGCACAAGCATCCCCTTTGTTTATATGCAGCTGTGGGGCAGGGGATGCTCATCCCTAGTCATGACTTGGAATGTATGGGGAGTTATAGAGAAGCAAACCAATCTATTATTTGTGTTAACTTAATATTTAAACAAGAGCCATTAATACATTTCCGTGTCTCCTCCACAATATCTTTCTATTATATATGCACAGATATTCCTTATTTTCTTTCTGGGACTATCTAACACCTATTATTTATGGGGAATGGCCGAGCTTTCTATTTACAATGTATTTGAATCCACAGACTGGACTAGGTCTGATCATTTCCTACTCAGACCTTGCAGCAGGTCAATGGGGATGGGGAATATAATTGTGGAATTGTTCTCGGAGGCAATCGTGGTTAAGGTTTGCAGGTAGCGCAGTTGTAGAGCTGCTGGAGATTCACAGAGCACGATGGAAGCTTCCTTCAGAGACCGTGAGGCGTTCATCTCACCTTCAGCTGCTACTATCTGTAAAAGTGAAAGGAGGCATATGAAAAATATATCGCAAACAGACCAATATCATGGATGAGATAGGAAATGCTGGTGCTCAGCAAAGGGCATGTCCACCTCGGTTCACAGCAAATGTAACACAAGTTCCACACACAGCTTCATGCTCAAATGCTTTATTAGATATCAAATGCCCCCACCCTGTGACTGGACAGTGAAAGGAGAAGCAGCACACTTATGAGTTCATCTCTCTGTCACTCTGCTATGTCCTCCTTATCAGCATACCGCTTGCACTGCAGCACACCCGATTGGCTCCTTGTGCTGCTTTTCCTCCCTCTGTCTGAATGCTTTTGTACAGGAGATTACAAGAGGCTGATAAAAGGTTGAAAATGAGAAAATTGCAAACTACGGGTTAATCTCGTGATAATTAAAAATCTGATATGCAGTTAAGGACTTAGAAACAATCTGAAATGTCATAGATACAATGTAATGCTTTGGAACCAGCTTGAAGTAAAAGCCATACTTACAAATGTCAGCCCAGGGGCATATGTATAAAGCAATGAAGCACCAAACAATCACTGCAGGTGAATCTAATATTCACCAAACAATCACTGCAGGTGAATATTCCAAGTACATGTTTTATGCATGTGATATGGTGACCACCAGTGAATGTTTAGTGTAAGTCATATGCTTTTTAAATATGCCCACTAAAGGCATATTTTTTTTCTAGGAGTACATTTTGTCTAATATCTGGCAATCATTACCTTAGCTCTGGCCTCTCGTACAGCTTCGGCCTCCGCCGCCATCGCTCTCTGCATCTGCACTGGCAGACGAACGTCCCTCATTTCTACCCGTTCCACATTCACCCCCCATTGATGGGTAGCATTATCCAGAATCGACTAGAAGACATAGGATGGATTAGTCCAATTACTGCACAAAAACTTTGTTCCATTTATGAATCTATTAACTATAAAATAAGTATGTGAACACAACTTCATCCTACAAATATACATGACAGTAACTGACCGCTGAAAGCATTGCAAATGCTTTGTGAAAGCCTATTGTTCACAATGCTCTTATACAAACCAAAGCCTGTATACACTCCATGGCCTTCTTCAGCTTCAAGGACACCCACCCTCTTAGAAACACCTGTGTATTTTTAAGGCTTCATTTAACACTGTCTCTCCATATATAATGACATAAACTACATTTATCTAATCAATGACTTGAGGCCTGAAAAAGTATTCTTGGAAATAGGCTTTCTTTAAAGGAGAAAATGCCTTTAAAGTAGATTGTCATCTAAAGACTTCTTTCTTAGTTATGGATAGATGACTAGAACCTATTAAAGGTTTTAATTCCTGTTTGTGTTCCTTCTAGGGAGATCCGTATTCACTTTTTGTAATCACCAGGAAAGAGAGTAAGGGAAAACCCAAAATGTTACCGGTGTCACTGGCAGAGAGGGGATATCTACCAACTGGGACACCTATACTGGTGACAACTGTGAAAACTGGGATTTCTCTGGGCACTTCCGGGAGATTCCTACTCACATCCTCTTGTGTCTCTGAGACAGTAAGTAACAGGAAATCTCAATGGTGGGGATACTTTCTCATAAAAAAAACCTAGAAAAAAGGTTTTGTCTGAAAGTCACTATAACTACCTTTCAGTTTGTAAACTTGGATGGCAATCCTACCTGAATATTGTGGGCAATCTCCTCGCGGTTTGACAAGATGCTGGAAAGGGTCTGTGTCCCCAGAATGTTCCTCAGAGTGGTTTGGGCTAGCTGGGCAGTAGCTACATGGACATTGTTGACATTTGCCACTGATTTTATCGCATTCTCAATCTTATAGTACACAACACCATCCACTGTTGTTGTAACAGAGTCTTTAGTTAGGATCTATAAGAAAACAGAAGCAACTAAGTATTTGCAAAAACTTAATAAAATAAAAAAAGATGAAGAAATAAAAAATATATTACAGGTGCAAATACTATATATATATCCGGTACCCATCGGGTTGGTAGATATCAGATAACTGTAGTTTCTGGTTGCTTGAGACTTACTATTAACTCTCAAGAACCAAGTTGCCAACAACATTTTGTAGTGTGCACATGTCTGTCAAGCAACTGGCAAAAAAAACTAATGACATGTTATGTCCTCAATTTAGTTTTTTCTGTTTGCTTAAGATTTCTGGTTGCTTTAATGCTGGATAATGGGAAGTTTACTATATGTATATATATATATAAATTCTTCATTACTTTATCAAAACTTGTAATGACTCGCCACCTGGCTTCCTGAGTATCCGGGAAGGCGGGCAGCGTGTAAAGACTCACCACCCGGTTTCCTGATTAGCAGGGAAGCCATCTCTATAAACACTGAGGTGAGTTACAAGCGGCCCTCAGATACTCCCAGCCAGCACAGTGGTCCTGGAATATAATTGTCAATTACAGAGCTGCAATGTATTTATTTATAATCATTTGGAATATGACTATACATTGGAGGCAATAACACACTTACCTCTTGTGGCGGGATTGCAAATGATATTACCCTTAAATCCACCTTAATGAAAGTGTCAGTGCAGGGCAGAATGAATATTATTCCTGTATATCAAAAGAAGATTGTCAGTACAAAGTTCATACTTTCTTTCCAACAATGTGTGTACTTTACACAGAATTATTATTATAATAATATGTGATATTTTATCAAATCCTCCCGGTAGTATTTACAGCAAGTACTCTTTTGATGCATCGATGGCTCTTACCTGGGCCACTGGGTTTTCCTGAGGTGATACGGCCCAAGCGAAATACAACGGCCCGTTCATATTCTTTAATTATCTATACAAATGATAATATAAAATGTGACTTGTTCTACCTATTAGGTTTTTCTTTACCATGATTTAATAATTGAACTATACCTTAACACAGAACCAGATGGAAAGTGGGAAAGTAATGGCAGCAAACAGGGAAGATAGGATGAGAATAATCCAGCCACAAACACCGATATCACCTTTCATAGCATCTGAAGGACAAAAAATACCACTGATTAGGGACCAGTCACACTGGTTATAGTGAAAGGTGAACAAACAAAGACAAAGTCAACTACAGCCATCCCATATTCTTCTCCTCACGTTTCTCAGCCTTTGTAGTGTAGGTGTAGTATCTGTTCTTAATAGCGTCCAGAAGGGAAAATGGGCCACTGTTGTGGCCTTATGGTTGGAATGGCTGGCTGCAGAATACTCTACCTGGTATGATAGGGTCCTGAGCGTTCCTAGCAGTGAGAAGAAACCCAAAGCATCCAGCTGTTGAGGAGGGAGTCAGCAATGCTTCCCTACGAGGGGTCCATTGATTCCTGATTTAAATAGGTCTATCTGGTCCACTAATGGTCTGGATAACGTGGAGAGCCCCCGGCGCTGTGTGTCAGGGTTCAACACGTTATCGCACGCTATCAATGGATTCTCAACTGCAGCTTCTTATCTCGCCCCAATTGTAAGTAGTTTATGACAGTGATTCAGTTTTTTTTCAGTCCTGAAACATTAACTCTAATGATTAGAGAGGTATGAGCAGGGACTGGCTACATCAGACACTGTTGGAGGTTTATGTGGAAACGATAAACAAGGTGTAGTGATATGTTCAATATGCACAAGGTTGTGGGAAGTGGTACAAAAGGAAAAATGAAATGTGTTTATGCATTAGCGATGTAGTTGCAACTTTTAGACAAGCTATCATTCAGCAGTTGTACAAGCATTTGTAGGTGCATGGTCATGTAACACAAAAGGATGCAGAGTAACAGCAGATGGTTTGCATTTAAACAGATATAAGGTTACTTGCGGTTGGTTAAGGCTGATGAGATGTGTAGTTTTCCTATTCTAAATTCTCATAAAGCTGCCAATTAGAAAGAAAGTGCCAGGAATGGATGTGCTGCTAACTGCGGATTCCACTGGTAACCTTCAGGAGAGGGAGAGCAAGGTGTGCGGCAGCCTGACTATGAGAACATCAGGAACAGCAGGTGTGGTGAGGAAAAGGTGGTCCTGCTCAATCCGGAGAGGTGAGTCACAGGGAGGGAGAGAGTCCCGACGTGTGGAGGCCAATTTCTCAGCATCCACAACAATAGTGAGACGTTGAGCAACTGAACTCCCCGTCTTCTTATGCCGACAGCTTGTCAGCGGTGGTCGGAGCCGAGTGATGTGGAAGTGCTGGGCGGAGCAAATACGGCCCTCAGATCTCCTTACACTGTGCCCCCTGGGGGTGCCATCCCAGGTGTGCCAGAAAATCACCATAAGTTGGGACCTCACTGTGTGACACTTACACTAGGTCATGGCAGTCAAAGCTTTTTTTCTGCACAACTTTTCTTGAACAGGCCTTTTGGCTAGCCTGGAGGAATTTTTTTTTATCTTGTCCGGAAGCCCTGCCTTGTATTTTATGCACAAGTGCACGTTTTACCCCACAGAGACGGCAGGTGTGGGTTTCTTCCTTCCTTACTGAGAAAGAAATGAAGAGATGTGAGTTTTGGTTTTATCCATCTCTAATATTGACTGGAGAAATATATTAATGAGCCTAAAGACAACATGTTTAACTCTTTCTAAAGCTATTCACCAAACAATAACATTATCCAAATTTTAAACTTGGCTGGCTCCTTTTGCTCTCGAGGCAAGAACAGAAAATTGTAGGGGAGTAAAAGGGATTTTAAGGGGTGATGGGAACAGACTATGGGGACATGGAGTGATAAGGACAGTGCAGTATTGCCAACGGTCAATCTAGGGCAGTATTGCCAACAGTTAATCTAGGGCAGTATTGCCAATGGTCAATCTAATGCAGTATTGCCAATGGTCAATCTGATGCAGTATTGCCAACGGTCAATGTTATGCAGTATTGCCAACGGTCAATGTTATGCAGTATTGCCAACGGTCAATCTAATGTAGTATTGCCAACGGTCAATCTAATGTAGTATTGCCAACGGTCAATCTAATGTAGTATTGCAGACAGTCAATGTGATGCAGTAGTGCCAACGGTCAATCTAATGCAGTATTGCCAATGGTCAATCTAATGCAGTATTGCCAATGGTCAATCTAATGTAGTATTGCCAATGGTCAAGCTGATGCAGTATTGCCAATGGTCAATCTGATGCAGTATTGCCAATGGTCAATCTGATGCAGTATTGCCAATGGTCAATCTGATGCAGTATTGCCAATGGTCAATCTGATGCAGTATTGCCAATGGTCAATCTGATGCAGTATGGCCAACGGTCAATGTGATGCAGTATTGCCAAGGGTCAATCTAATGTAGTATTGCCAACAGTCAATGTGATGCAGTGTTGCCAACGGTCAATCTGATGCAGTATTGCCAACGGTCGATGTGATGCAGTATTGCCAACGGTCGATGTGATGCAGTATTGCCAACGCTCCATCTAATGCAGTATTGCCAACAGTCAATGTGATGCAGTGTTGCCAACGGTCAATCTGATGCAGTATTGCCAACGGTCGATGTGATGCAGTATTGCCAACGCTCAATCTAATGCAGTATTGCCAACAGTCAATGTGATGCAGTGTTGCCAACGGTCAATCTGATGCAGTGTTGCCAACGGTCAATGTGATGCAGTGTTGCCAACGGTCAATCTGATGCAGTATTGCCAACGGACGATGTGATGCAGTATTGCCAACGCTCAATCTAATGCAGTATTGCCAACGGTCAATCTGATGCAGTATTGCCAACGGAGAACAGTAAGAGCTCTGGCAGAAATGTTAAAGCTTCATGCACACTTTTGCTGCTCCATAAATAGTAGAAGTGAAGACAAAAAGAAAGTTCAGGGTCTATTTCATCAGTTTTAAAACAACAGAGTCTTTTCAATGAGAATACATTTACCCAGAAGTAACTTTCGATTTGCCTTTTACATTTTACTTGATTGCTGCTCTGTGTTTTGAGGATATAATTTGACAAACAGCTTTGTAATGCTTGCTGGTCACGCATGTACCAACCAAATTCATTAGCATTGCTGCCTAAAGCCTACGGCCTGTGACGCTGTCCTGAAGTGCCAATAAGATCTTACTGCATGCGTCTCCCAATGTCAGGTAAACCCAACTCCAGGCAAACCTTTGCTTTTTTTTAAAAATAGTTCTAGGTAGAGTTGTGAAGGGTTAAGTGGCCATACAGTATGCAAATCGTGGATGGTTTTTGATGAACCGGCTGAAATTCGCATGTGAAGAAAGTTCCTGGTGTGAAGGTTGGTTGGGGGTGTGGCTTGTGATGTGAAGGGAGTTTCTGATGTGAAGAGGGGCTTCTCATGTGATGGTAGGGCTCCTAGTGTGAGATGGATGGACTTCAATGTGAAAGGAGCTTCTGATGTGAAGGCAGCTAGTGTGAGAAGGCTGGACAGTAGACTCTAATGTGAAAGAAGCGTGCTTCTCCCTTTTTGTCTGTTAAATAAACCACTGAAAGTGTTATGTTCACTATGTTCACTAAGTGCAGACAAACTGCCTGTTGATCTGCCAGAAATCCAGTGAGCTCCTAACTTCCTGTATCGAGCTGACAATACAGTGCATCTGTAGCATTGAAATCTTAAAGGAGAACTATGGGGTTAGGGCTCTTCCCCATAGTTCTCCTTAGGGTAACGGGAGGACACAAACTAGCGTCCTCCCATCACCCTAAGCTCAGTATACCGCGAGCTACAGCTCGCGGTATACTGAGACGCCGCAGCTGAAGCGGATCCCAACAATTATGTCTGGATCTGCCCAGCTGCGTGAGTGACAGCTGGCTCTGCCTATCTAGAGGCAGAGCCAGGTGTACCCGCCCTCTCCCCCGTCCGTTCCGTCAGTCAGTGCTGGAGGATTGGAGCGGGGAGGGGGGAATCCAGCCCCTCCTCTGTCACGGCAGAGAGCTGCGACAGGATCGAGAAGTGAGCGAACGCCGGTATGTGTTCGCTCACTTCCCGATTTACTGAGCCGACCTGTGACAGACTTATTGTCACAGGTCGGCTAGAACTATGAGGGGAGTGAAAAGCACTCACCTCATAGTTCTCCTTTAAGCAGTGTTATTAGCATTGCCAGTTCACTTCTGTGGACTACAGAACAACTCTCCCATATTATGAAAATATGGAGAGCAGGAGGTGTCCTGTGGTCCAAATCCAACATAAGCAGCCTTGGGTGACAACAGAACAGTAAGTAAGCGTTTTAATGTGATACAAATTTAAAGTGACACTAAACTCGGGAGTTAAATTTTAAAAATGCATTCAAGTACCTTAACTATTAACGAAAATGTATATTGTTTGTGTATCACTCGTCTTGAATGCATTTTTAAAATTGAACTCCTGAGTTTAGTGTCACTTTAAGTGCTGCCAAGGTTTTCGTGCATTCATTATGCGGTATTCATATGTTATTGCCATGAAGATTTGTATACAATTATCTACAAAAACTTCCCCCAGTCAGCATTAGCCTCTGGTGTGAATGCAGCCTAAAGATACAATCATTGCTGAATATTTTATATCATTCATATGACTTCTCGGAAAAATGATAAAATCGTTTCTGAGCACCACTTGTAAATGTCAAACCAGTAACCAGATGCTGGTTTACCATTCGGGTTCTCCATCTGGATGTGTTTTCTGTAACAATAAAGCAACGTTCTGCATGGCAGAAATATTACAAGTCATTTAAAACCTGATCTGCTAGAAATGCTACATATTTGGCATTTTGTGCCCCAAGCTCATTGTGTATATGTGTTCCTGGTGATGTGCTATCATCATTAATTATTCTGTGCTTGGTGTAATATGACAGTGTTATATAAATACAAAAAAACTTGTCAAAGTAAAAAAAAGAGGACTCATCAACATAGAGCTCATCAGCAGCTGGTTGTGCTGCCAAATCAACTCTATGTACTCTCACACTGGACCAATGGGATGCAATTCAACGCCATCACATTCCTGATACATGTTCTCCTTTAGTAATCCCTGATGAAGGGGGTATTAGTATGAGCCCCCAAAACGCAATGGATATTTCTATTCTACCCCTGCAACCCTAGTGAAAAGCACTCACCTCATAGTTCTCCTTTAAGCAGTGTTATTAGCATTGCCAGTTCACTTCTGTGGACTACAGAACAACTCTCCCATATTATGAAAATATGGAGAGCAGGAGGTGTCCTGTGGTCCAAATCCAACATAAGCAGCCTTGGGTGACAACAGAACAGTAAGTAAGCGTTTTAATGTGATACAAATTTAAAGTGACACTAAACTCGGGAGTTAAATTTTAAAAATGCATTCAAGTACCTTAACTATTAACGAAAATGTATATTGTTTGTGTATCACTCGTCTTGAATGCATTTTTAAAATTGAACTCCTGAGTTTAGTGTCACTTTAAGTGCTGCCAAGGTTTTCGTGCATTCATTATGCGGTATTCATATGTTATTGCCATGAAGATTTGTATACAATTATCTACAAAAACTTCCCCCAGTCAGCATTAGCCTCTGGTGTGAATGCAGCCTAAAGATACAATCATTGCTGAATATTTTATATCATTCATATGACTTCTCGGAAAAATGATAAAATCGTTTCTGAGCACCACTTGTAAATGTCAAACCAGTAACCAGATGCTGGTTTACCATTCGGGTTCTCCATCTGGATGTGTTTTCTGTAACAATAAAGCAACGTTCTGCATGGCAGAAATATTACAAGTCATTTAAAACCTGATCTGCTAGAAATGCTACATATTTGGCATTTTGTGCCCCAAGCTCATTGTGTATATGTGTTCCTGGTGATGTGCTATCATCATTAATTATTCTGTGCTTGGTGTAATATGACAGTGTTATATAAATACAAAAAAACTTGTCAAAGTAAAAAAAAGAGGACTCATCAACATAGAGCTCATCAGCAGCTGGTTGTGCTGCCAAATCAACTCTATGTACTCTCACACTGGACCAATGGGATGCAATTCAACGCCATCACATTCCTGATACATGTTCTCCTTTAGTAATCCCTGATGAAGGGGGTATTAGTATGAGCCCCCAAAACGCAATGGATATTTCTATTCTACCCCTGCAACCCTACATTAATTAAAGATGTAACTGGACTAATAAACAGAGTGTGGTGCTACAATTCACAATCCTGCAATTTGAGACACCAGCTTGGGATGAGTTGACCCCTTAATGTAAACCTCCCACAGCTTTTAAAGTTAATGACAGTGCTGAACCACAAGTACTTTTGTTAGTTCAGATCCATCCCTGGCCCTTTTGGAGTATCTTCAGGTCCCAAGTATAATTAATAGGGCTGGTAATGATTAAAAATGTTGTGTTCGATTAATCAAAGTTTTTTTTAATCGCTTAATCGATTAATTATAACGCACATACAGATCCAACTACATTGGCCTATACACATACAGCACAGCAATGAAGTAATAAAATGAACTAGGATCACAGTAATCCAGCACGTTATTAATCTCACGTGCCCCACTCAATATGGCCGCCGCTTGAGTGGGGCAACTCAGAATAATAACGTGCTGAATTCATTGTTTTACTTGGAAAATAATGTGTAATTCTTAGCTTAAACCTGACCTTGGGCCTTCCCTTCAGTCTTGCAGAGTTGTACCGGCTCCTCTCCTGGACTGAATTTGCTTACTCTGATTTCACTGCACCCTGTGAGCTTCTCACAATGTGTATTAGAAGCTGCAGCAAGTCATTAATGTCATTGTTTTATTGTGCTTTAATACAACAGTAAAGTATTGAACGTAGGCATTGGATTATGAAGGCTAACAATAAAAGTATGGAGTATAGAGTACTTACCAACCAGCTCTTCATTTGATTTTCTCTTCTTTGAAGGAGCCTGAGAATCCATGTTCATGTCCATGGTTACCTGTTTTGGATGACACTTCATTACGAACTGTATGACAATATAATAACTCTCTTATGTACTATATATCCACACCAATGTGGGATATCAAAGAGCAATACAATTGATTTGTATTACATTGGAATACTAAATGCGCTGTGGGCTGCCACTTTGGTACACTTATGCAGTGTATTGGCACAGTGTAGTCTTATAAAATCCTATACGTATGAGATTTGCATAGACGCTGGCAAAACCATTGATTTTCTATTTCTGAATACTCAGCAATATCTCCTTTTATTTTAAATGGAAAAAAGCAATTTTTGGATTGTTTAATGATCGTGAGTAGATCTCATGGTGCATCTTTTTGCTATTGGAATATTTTATTGCTTCCTTTTATAATTTATAACCACCATTGTTATTGCTCTTTACCCAGCCACTTTTTTAAAAAACAAGCAAACTTTAACACACTGATCAGATAGGGAGACTTTCTATGACAAATGTATATTAGTAATTGTAATAATGGTTTTCCAATTATATGTGTTCTTCTGGCATGAAGACCTTAGTGCTGCATCATTTTGGTACAGGGATCCCGCTGCAGGACAACAAGAGTATTCAGCAGACCAGAGTTTACAGGAAAAGGCTCACTTTAAGGGAATAGGTGTTAGAGTTGGGGGAGTTGTTTTCAATTTATGGGATGAGTATAAAGGGATGTTAAAGTACAACTGTGTCCAAAAATTAAAAATGAACATGTAAAACCTACATACCAAATAAATATTATTGCCTCCTTTAAGTTAAAGGAGAACTATGAGGTGAGTGCTTTTCACTCACCTCATAGTTCTAGCCGACCTGTGACAATGAGACTGTCACAGGTCGGCTCAGTAGATCGGGAGGTGAGCGAACACATACAGGCGTTCGCTCACTTCTCGATCCTGTCACTGCAGAGAGCCGTGACAGGGGAGGGACTGGATTCTCCCCTCCCCTCCAGCGCTGACTGGCGGAACGGATGGGGAGGGGGCGGGTACACCTGGCTCTGCCTCTGGATAGGCAGAGCCAGCTGTCACTCACGCAGCTGGGCGGATCCAGACATAATTGTCTGTATTCGCTTCAGCTGCGGCGTCTCAGCTGTAGCTCGTGTTATACTGAGCTTAGGGCGACAGGAGCACGCTAGTTCGTGTCCTCCCGCTACCCTAAGTAGAACTATGGGGAAAAGCCCTAACCCCATAGTTCTCCTTTAATGAAAGCTCTGTCCTTCAAAGAATAAATTCGAAGAGGTCCTTGCAGTCCTAGGTACTTGACCCTGCAGGGTGACAACATTATTTCACCTGTATTGAATGTACTGCAGTGTTGTCATGTCATTCATTGGAGTGTTAACGTACGTTGAGGAGGAGGGTTATCAGCATTGTCACCACGCCCAGGCTTCGGGGGCGGCAGCAATGTGGAATCACCCGACGCCCGGAACATTCAGTTCCGGGCGCTGAGCGGTAAGTTATTTTCTACATTTAGCCCTGCTTTGGAAAAGCAAGGCTAAATGTAGTGTGAAGCCGCTTGTTCGCCCCAAACCCCTGTCGTGGAGGTGACAGGGTCAATAAAGAGAACCTGTCACATCCAAATGCTATCACACAGGGGTTGTTAGCTCCTGTGTGATAGCAATAAAGTTAAGTGAAAAAGAATTAAGAAAAATTTAAATAAATATAAAACAAATTAGTACAAAATAATAAGAAATAATAATTTAAAAAAATTAAATTGTGATTAAAAAAGTAAAAAATAATAACAAATAAAATGAAAAAATAATTTAAAAAAAAACAAAAAATAATAACAAATTTTAAAAAGTAAACGATAAGATAAATAAAAATTAAACAGAGGGCTGAATTGAGTAAAATTCTTCTTCATGGTGCTGCATTTGTTTCTACTAAGGTCCACACCTACTACATTCCAGAATTAACCACATGCATTCTGGAAAATTACCAGTGTGACATGCCTGATGTTGGAGAAAAGTTGCGGGTTGATATACTAAAAAAATATTGACTGTTCACTTAACAGAATAAATGTTGACTGAGCATAGTAAATGGGTTCACATAGCTCATTCATTTAATTAAATTATTAACATTTTTGCTAAGTGAATATTATTTGATTATAAAGATATTCACTAATATAAGTGAATATATTTATTGCTTAATAAATCAGGTCTATAAGGCTACCAGTGCCAGGCGCCCAGTGCTAATAAAAATAATTTTTTCCAAATTATTTTTTTTACAGGTTTACATTTAAAAAAAGGAGAAAAGTATATACAATGATAAAGTGTAACAGTGAAAGAAAACTAATAAGAGAAGCATGATAGATTGTTCATAGATTATGTTTCAGTGGGGTGATATCTAGTATTTTAGCCCCTCATAGTGTAGCACTCACCTTCACAGGCACCTGTCTCCTGAAGTTCTTGCTCAGCAGAGCTGACGTCTCTTGTTCCTTTCAGAGTTTGTTTCCTGGTTATAGTAACGCCTCTGTTCAATGTGCTGTCACGAGTAAAGACGCCCTCTAGTTTGTTTAACATACCATTTAGATAGGGGAATTCATTTCCATGGAGACACAGTCACCAAAGCATCATATGCAAACCCTACAGATTGCTAGCACAAGGTAGAGCAACAACTGTGACGCACCAAAATATTACAAGGTAATACAAGACAAAAATTGTCTAATATGTGATCTTCTATATGAAGAATCATCTTGATATTGTTCTAATGGAAAAAGGAAATGTTTACATGATATTGTACTGAAACTGGTTTTTCATGTCTCCCGGAGTGAAGGCTGTCATATTATTTACTGAGAAATGCAGAGATATCTCTAGGGCTGATTTTCCATATGGCAAACTGAGACGTGAATAGGGTAACCTCGTGAGTCAAGTAGTGGGCTACTGTATAAATGTGAAAGGTACAGTAGAACAATAACTTGGTGTTCACGTGGAAACACTTCAGGTGTGAAATAAGAACACTGTGATAATTATAACAAATAGATTTTCCATGAGCTAAACTTATTCATATAGCAAAATCTGCAGCACTTTTACCATCATACCCCCTACATATATTAAACATTAAATTATAAAAGTACAAAAACACACACAATTATATATATATATATTTCCTGATACCCTACATGGCAGCATACAATGGGTAGGGCTCGCCCCCAGCCCAATCACAGGACCAGTTATACTATAAATTAAAGCCCGTCTCCCAAGGCCACCATTCTTTTTTCTGTCCTCACTGCTCAAGAATTTTTGCCCTCACCTTGCTGGTTTCTTCTGGCCTGCCGCACAGGTTCAGCCTCTCCTGTTGCACAGTTCCCTTTGTTCAGGTGGCTAAATGCAATCTTAATAGGGAAGCCTCCCCCATAGCCTTGGAGTTGGGGTGCAGGAAATGGTCTCTTGTGGTCTTCATGTTCAGATGCTTCCTCCATCATGGCGGCGGGTTGAACACTTGCTTAGCCTTCTGGCCTTGTGACTCCAGAGAAGAACGGTGACTCAGCTGCATCATCAGAAACTACGGTTGTACTGGGATGATCACATACATGGACAAGCTGACAAGTAGGATCCACTCCATTTTCTTTCAAGGAGTTTAAGAAATACATGTGCTACTATTTCCTATGGCCTTGCAGTGCTGCTTTGCTCTGGCTGACTCTATCTGAATACCTGTTATGTCTGTAGAGCCATTCAGTTTTTCGTGTGTGCTTAAACCTTACAAGTGCATTACAGGAAAGTATGTGATTCTGTGGCGTTCCGATTCTTTGCCTCAAAAACATCCATTAGCTTGCTTGTGGTGCTTCACCCTGCAGGTGCTTGCTGAGTGCAGGCTGCTGCCATGTGCTCTGCTGCTAAAGCTTAACTAGTTCTTACAGAAATGTGTTTGTTTGCTAACTCTGTGTCAGCTTCAATCTTGAGCCTTAAAGTGACATTAAACCCTCAGATTTTTTAACATAAAACAATAGTGTAATGTGTGCCTTACTGTAATCCATGATAGTTTCCCTTCTCTTTGCTGCTCTTACTTTTAAATCCTCATGTCTTCTCATGCTTGGCGAGAACTTCCCTTTGCAGCTGAGTGCCTCTTCCTGTAGTGCTGGCTCAGGTTGCAAGCGTACACACAGACACCATGTAGCCATGGAAAACCAAGCGACACTCAAACAAGCAAACTTATCATATTTTAAATAAAAACGAACACACTCCAAGTGGCAAGAAATGGCCGCGACATTTTTTATTGGGTTACTCATAAATTCAAATCTTTTAAATATATATAAATAATTAAATCTTCAACTAGTACTTGGCTAGAAAGGCCCAAGCACACCAATAATGGTAAACATTTGTAAACATCTTTTAAAATGTCCCCACAAGCCAGGCTTAACTAAAGCCTGGCACCCCCACCACGGCTATTTCTAAACAATTCTGTAACCCCAGATTAAAAATATCAAGACCAACATCCGACAGATGAACAGCATCATTTCGGTAAATACCGTGAACACCACCTTCAAGATCGACATGTCTATACGAAAAGCCACCCACAAAGGGCATAAACGTCTCCATTGACCTATTGATGCGCCTTCTGATTTTTTCAAAGCGCCGAAATTCAGGGGAAAGTAACCACAGCAACCTAGGAACTATCTCAGAAAAAATTATCAAAGTGTGAGGTGAGTACAGCTTAAAATAAGATATATCCCTTTTCATGCGAAAGAGCAATTCAGCAGTGTTACACTTTCCAATGTCGTTACCCCCCAGGTGTATTATCAATAAATCAGGAGCAGGCCATTTAGCATACATCTGCACTAAACAAGTAGTCAAATCTCCCCACCTCATACCTCGCTGACATGCCCAGGAGACAAAAAACGTATCTGGGTGTAGATCAAGATTCTCCGTATACACCCTCCGAGAAGCACGCTGCTGCGCCCAGAAAATGTAACTATGTCCCATTATCCAGATGGAAACTGTCTCACCTAAGGATATTAAACAGATAAATTAGGTCTAATATACATCTTGAACCTGTTAGATTCCCATCGGCCCAATTTTTGTATGATGCTGACATCAATGCCCAATTTCGCAGCCTCAGTGGCAGCACCAATACGAAAGGAGTGTGAGGAGAATTTTAGACCGCCTAAACCTGCTACTGATAAACATTTAAAAAGAACACTGTTAAATTGAAATTTTGAAAGTGGCGAACCATCAGCATGAATTAAAAAATTACCAGAAGAAGAGGGCCTAACGGACAAAAAAGCATTAACATTACTCAAAGGGCACAGTGTTGAGCCTGCGAGTGAATTCAGAGCAATCCAGGATCCTTTACCAAGCTGATCCGTTTTGGAAGCTCTAATCAAAATAAACACACAGTTCCCAGATACCCTCACATCAGAAAATTGCAAACCTGACAAACGACTTTTACTCATAGCTACCAGTTCAGAAATCCGTAATGCTGCAAAAAAGGCCAGGCACAAACGCTGTACGAAAAATAATTGTTTCATACTGTGAAAAACAAACAGAAGCAGCAGTATTGTACAATTTAGACAACACATCAAATGTAATCGGCCTCCTATCATCCGGGGTAAACTTATTCTTTCTGTAACCCTTCAACATCTGCTGCACAGAAAAATAACTGTTACATGCAGGAAAGTTAAAAAGTTTCAGAAAGAATGAAACACCTGCCAAAGATTTTACTACAGGTGAAACTCAAATAATTAGAATATCGTGCAAAGTTCATTTATTTCACTAATGCAACTTAAAAGGTGAAACTAATATATGAGATAGACTCATTACATGCAAAGCAAGATAATTCAAGCTGTGATTTGTCATAATTGTGATGATTATGGCTTACAGCTCATGAAAACCCCAAGAACCCCAAATCCACAACCTCAAAAAAGTAGATTATTACATGCAATCAATAAAACAAGGATTGTACATAGAACAATATCGGACCTCTGAAAAGTACAAGCATGCATATGTACTCAGTACTTGGTTTGGGCCCCTTTTGCAGCACTTACTGCAATTACTTTTGCACGATATTCTAATTATTCGAGTTTCACCTGTATATGTGAATAAGAGTAGCATTGTTCCATAAGAAAACAAACAAATGAAACGACTAAAGCCTCAGAAGAATAAATATTTACAAAACCACCAGAATATAAATATTGACACCAATGTTTCCCTGCGAGGGAATATTGTTCCCACGTAGAACTAGCAACAGAATGTCTGATAATGTAGAAATCCTGTTTAAATTAAATCCCAAAGGTAAGCTGGACAAGGGCAACCCTCCGCGTCCGCAGCTGGTTCCAACCTCCGGAACAACTCCATCTGCAAACGCGACAAGGCATCAGCAGTGCAATTCAGTTTACCTGGAACATATTTGGCTTTTAGCCATATGTTATAGCGAAGACACAAAAAAACTAAGTGTCTTAATAAAACAACTACTGGGGGGGATTTGGATGACAGGCAGTTCACTGCAAACACCACACCTTTGTTGTCTGATTGCAATAAAATCCTTTTATTGCGGAAACCATCACCCCATAAAGCTACTGCTGCAAGAACAGGGAATAATTCTAATAAAACAATATTTCTGGTAAACTGTCTAGAAAACCAGGAACGTGGCCAAGAACCGCAGCACCACTGACCATTCCAAAAAAGGCCGTAACCAACAGATCCAGAAGCGTCCGTGAAGAACCTAAAATCATTGTCAACAATAAAGTCATCCTGCCAGATAGATCTGCCATTAAACTTGGTAAGGAAAGTGTACAAAACGTATAAATCATCCTTTAACTCACCAGTTAATCTGACATGAGCAAAGGGGGATTTTAAACCGGCAGTGGCTGCATACAATCGACTGGAAAAAATTCTCCCGACAGGCATCACCCGGGTAGCAAAAGCCAGGGCCCCCAGAAAAGATTGTAAATCCCTCAAGGTAACCTTTTTTCGCAACAGCAGACAAATAGTATCAGACATTTTTTCAATCTTTTCTGGAGGGAGCCTAAATTCCATTTTTAAAGAATCAATAGTGATACCTAAAAATTCCAAACAAGTGGCGGGAAGAACCGTCTTCTCAGCCGCTAAAGGGACCCCAAATTGGGCACAAATAGAACAAAATAACGACAACAGATGAGAACAACAAGATGAATCACTAGCTCCCATAAATAAAAAGTCATCCAAAGGTGGAAAAATGACCTTCCACCCGTCCCTCAAAAACGTCATTAAAAATCTTCTCCCTGACAATTGTCTCCATACCAGTGACCGATTTCAAATGATTAACCCAGACACAGCCAGGGCCATTAAAAGTGGGCAGAGGAAAACATTGAAAAAAACCTTCAAATAAGAGGCTGGCCTTCTGCTGGTCTGGGTAAATGAGAAGAAACGGTAAGAGCTTTTCCAGATTCACTGGAGACCGCACTTTTCTGAAAAAGCTCTTTAACTCCTGAGTGACCAGGGGTATTCATCTTTTTAAAACAGCGAAATACCGGGTGAGAACCGCTACAAAAGGCACACTCATGTCTATACCGAAAGTGTTGGGCCATTTGCACTGACTCTCATTGAAAGAAAAACATAACCCTTTCTTAATCGAGGAGTTTGGAGACTGGGCTGGGAGAGGCCTGACAGCAGGAATTTTTTGAGGGGTAAGCAGATTCAGCCACAGACCGACATCTTTAACCCCCCATTTCAAAGATTTGTGTACTGACATCTTTTGTCTAAAAGCCTCATCATATGTGAACCAGCCCAGACCTCCAAAACCCCTATATGCTTCAAGAACAATGTCAACATGCTGGAAAAGACCACTGGACATGCTGGGTTGCTTTTCTCCTAAAACGCTGGCAAAAACACAAAACGCTTGCAACCAGTTCTGAAAGGTTCTCGCCACAGGTCGGCGCCTATCAACTTCAGAATTGTCATCAATTTTCTTGTCATACCTGGATAAAAATTCTTTTGAACACGGAAGTAAGGACAAAATATCCACATACTCCCCAGTCCAAATTTTTTCTTTTAAAGTGCCAGACAAGTGGAAACCCAATGGGGATAAGTCACAAGACATAACTTCCTTGTACCATGTTTCTGGGACCTCTTTCCTAATAGAAGGGATAGGGGACACACAGGTGTCCACAGTAGAAACAATAGCTACGGAAGGACAAGGAGCAGATGGAGAGGAAACAGGATTCCACACAGAAGCAAGAGACACAGAAGCAGAAGAAGTAGGTACATTTCTACTGTCTAAAAACAAGCGAAATTGCTCCATTAAAGAGTTAAAAGAAACAGCAGGGTGCTCACCCGATGATTCAGCAGCAGGAGGCAGCGTTGGAGCGAGCAGAGAGATGACAGGCTGTGGCTGCAGTGGAGGGATCCTAGAAGTGACAGGCTGGGTTACGTGATGATGACACCGACTTGGCCCCGCAGACACAGGACGCTGAGCAGGTTGCCGGGGCGATGGTGCTGTAGACGAGCGTCCGTTCCTGCCGCTATCCAAAGGTGCCGGATCAGAAGGAGGTGCCCGCGGCCGCGGAGAGGGAGCCACAATCTTGGGTCTTCTGGAGGTAGGGCGTGGAGGAGAAGGTGAATAAGCCCTTCGTCTCCTCCGCTGGCGGGTTCCCTGACGAAAACCGCCGTTCCGGTAGACATCAGAGGCTCCGCCCACTTCTTGCAATGGTTGCGTCACTTCCTCTTCCGTGACCGGCAACTCGATGGTAGAGGCTGTAGCTGAAGGACCTAACGATGTCGAAGTCGGGGCGAGCATGTGAAATAACTGTAAATCTTCTGCCCGCTGGGATGGGACAGGCGGCGCTGGGCTCCGAACAGTATCAGCTACATTCCCGATGGAGAGACCAGACACAGCAGACCCGGGAACATCAGCAGGGAGGTAAGACGTACTTCCATTCGTAGTGGGGAGACGGAGACACTGTTGAAGAAAACTAATCCCATCTTCTTCTTCAGCTCGACGAGTTAGTTGTTGCCACAGATCTTCCATAACCAATCAGTCCAGGAGCCAGGGCAGTCCATACTTGGCCTAAGAACAGAAACTGACCTTTTGGCTGGCAATAAGGTCTCAGGGGCATGATAGTTCTGAATAAATTAACATCAGCAGTGACTTCATAGTGAGGCTGCTATGGATATGCTGCATTGCTCATCCGAGACTGCAATTGCCTTGAGTTGGTACAGATCTCACCACACACACACCAATATCTAATGTCACAGGCACAGGAGAATTCACAATCCTCCTTTCTTCATTGAAACAAACCAAGATTACTCCCTCCCAAGAAAAAGCAAAACTCCTTTTAGGGTACCTCTTGTTGGTTATGTGTTCAGATGAAACACTGAGATCTTAAAGTTCTACTTGCTTAGGACATTACATGAATGGATATAACATTGTGAAGAAAATGAACTTCTTGTGTATTACAGATAAGCATCCAGCATTCCACTACTACAGGGACCAGCATTCCACTACAGCACCGTCGCCAGCTCAAAAGACATCAGTACATTAGTATATGCTGTTGCATTTCCAACACCTCTGACCAACTTGCCCAGTAGGTCTCAGGTTGTGGGAGCTTACAAAAGTTTGAGCATTTACTGTTCAGAGTATATGCTCATAGGTTCTGTTAAGAGTTCAAGACGAACATTGTCAGGTTTTTCTTACCATCTTTCAGTCCATTCATTACCATCAGGTTCCTTGGTGCAAGCAAAACCTTAGGTTATAAGTACACATATCCAAATGGTGTCGCATAATCTTTTCCAGTCCAAAGATCTCAAGCCTTTTTCCTCTAATTTTCCTAGTGGGACAACCAGGAGGCTTAAGACTAGTCTTGGTTTGAACACTTTAAACAGATGGATCAGGATCCAAATATTGCATATGGAATCACTATATTCATCACCTTAAGCCATGAATGGGCTATAGGATGCTGTGCCTGGCAGATGCGTATTCACATTCCTGCGCACCTGTACTTCATCGAATGTCTTGCTCACCATTCTAAAGTTCCACTTTTTTGGTTTGTTTACCTGCCCTTTGGCCTTGCCACAATCCTAGGTCATTTTCCAAATATTACATCTAGTCACATCCTTCTAGACTGAACAAGCATTCCAGCTATTGCAGCGACATCCTGCTGATAGTTCAGCATGCTCATACTCTGGCAGTCCATGAAACCATCCTAAGTTAGGCTCTGATCAAATTAGAAGCGATCGTCAAGGGGGAAAGCCAAGTGGTCTCGTGATTTGCTGAGGCAGACTATGCCTCTATGCTACCCCTTGGCATCCCAAGTTGACAGGACAACTCCTTGGTGTCTCAAGTTGCCAGGATCAATTCAACTGGTGACACTGGACTTATTGACCGCTAAGAGTCTTCCAACAGGGTTCTTCAGACGAAAGAGAAAACATTTGGTTCTAGATGATTCCAAATATGAGATTGTTGGTTGTGGCTGAAGCCGGCTAGCCTATTTCAGCTGTTATCCAGGTCCCTATCCAGTGATCATGTTAATAAAAGATTCCTATGAGCGCATCACTTCAACAGCTCTTTGGTTAAAGGTCAGTGACAGTCCATCAAGAGCAAAATGTCTTCAGCATCTTGGAGTTCGAGAGCCTTTCAGATCCAAGCAACCTCCGTAGATGTAGTGTCTGCCCATAGGTGTAGGTACTGCTCACTGCTGATGGAGGTACCTGCAAAAAAAAAAAAGGGATTCAGCGCTGAACTTTATAGCATTTCCTGGCTGACACTATAAGCCACAAAGCCCTGGACGACAATTCATGTTTTCTTATCTAGCAGTTTCCTGTGGATCAGCAGCAAGTGAGTTATCCAGATTTCATCCTGATGGTAATCCCTAAGAGCACAGAGTGCAAACACTCCTTGTCAAGAGAACATTCTAAGGGAAAGAGTAATGGGTATTCTATTGCATATATGTTTCCCCCAGTCCAAATGGATTCAGGTTCCTAAATGGCACCACCAATTATCCAGGTAGGGTGATGGTAATCATTTGCTTGTGGTCCATCTGTCCAGGGTTCCCTCTCTTGTAGTCTCTGACCCTGGAATCTTCTAGTCATCCTTAATATTCAGGCCTTCTACAGTAGGTGCTACATCCAAACACATCCAAAACTACCTTAAGTGGCTTGGAGGTTGGAAGTGAAGTCTGCCTTGCCTGGATTACTCATCTACAGTCAGAGTGTTTGTTGCATAACTGAGCACCTACTCAACATCACATATATTCTTCAGTGTGGAATAATTTCATAGACTTCGCAAGCTTAATAGGTTTTATCTCTCTTCACCTTGCCATGACAGATATGTTGGACTTTCTTCAGGCAAGTAATGTTTACTTGGGTGACAGTACCCTCTATATTAATCCTCTGAGACACAATGGGTAGCTCATTAATTGATAAGCCAGCTCTTAAGGACTTGCGCAAGGATTCACTCTTCAGAAGAGTCTCTTCTTTCCCTTTAGAATCTACAAATAGTGCTGTATATGTTCTTCCTTCCTCGACTTCATCTAGCTCACACTTGCTCAGTGTGGACAGCAACATGTAGAATAGTTTCCTTACGACAATCTCCTCGGTGAGGAGTGTGTTGGATAGTCAAGATTGGGCTGCAACCACCTTCTTGCTACTATTTCACAGACAAGGTAGTCCTAAATCTCTCTCTCCCAGCATCTTCCGAAGGTTGGAAGATCCATCCATTTAAATAGTACATCAATGTTGCAAGTATTCCAGGATCAAGTTTTTATTTCAGCTCATGCCAGCAATGTGGTTGCTATGCTGGGGAAGAGCATGGAGGTTACCTTTTTTCTTTCAGGTGGATGTGTTCATCTTTCTGGTGGTTTTGGTAAGTAGCACTCTGCGTGCACTAGGTCACATGCATTGTGCCTGGTCAAGCAGATGGAGCCACAGATTAATCTCTGGGTTCGCTCTTCCGCAGACTGTCATCCCTACTGATAGAATTCAGTGATGTACCCTCAGAGTTATTCTGGAAGGCAGTAACCTGCCATATGTTCCTGTCCCATTACAGAGTCTATCCAGGAGTATTGTCCATGGGGAAGTTGGTTCTGAATGTGATACAAATAATTTAATATCTCAGAATTACCCTCCCTTGTTGTGTGATTTCTATATCCCATTGTATGCTGCCATGTAAGGTGTCAGGAAAATTGTATACTTACCTATAGGTAATTTTCCTTTCCTGATGCCAGGACATGGCAGCATACAGGACCCTCCCATGGCTTTCGCATTGAGTATTTGTTACGAGAATGGTGGCCTTGGGAGGCGGGCTTTCATTTATAGTATAACTGGTCCTGTGATTGGGATGGGGGCGGAGCCATACCCATTGTATGCTGCCATGTACTGGCATCAGGAATGGAAAATTACCAATAGGTAAGTATACAATTTTCTGTTATTTATATATAATATATATATATATATTCATTTTTTTGTGTTGAATTATTATTGCCATTTCTAAACTGTGACGAAAACCGATGGTTGATACATTGCTGTCAAGTTTGTTTAACCTTATAACCTTAAAATTATGAAAGGAATCATGATCTTTGCATGAAAAAATGCAATGAAAACAATAGAAAAGCTGGTTCACTCACATTTAGAAAGTGCATTCTGAACTATAACAAGCACTTGAATGTATATACCGTAGATCTTGAATGGAACCACTGGTTATGGCTCGAACTGATGTTTTGCCCTTTAAATTATTAGACACGTGCGATTCGTTTCGTTCTGAATCGAAATTCTGAGATTCTGATGTATCCGAATTCCAAATTACAGCTAAAACAAATGCCAACGAATCCGAATTTCCAATTTCCTGAAATTCGTTAGCGGTAGTCTGGCCGAATTTTTGTTTATTGGTTGAAATTTCGTTGCAGCAAAAGCATTTTTTTATAGTTTGCAGACGATTTTTAAAAAAAAGCGTGAGGTTCCCTCCCAATTCATATCAGACCCTTTAGATCTGGTAGGAATGTTAGGAGGGACCCTCCCACAAGTTAAAACATAAAAAAAAAAGTGCGTGGGGTTTCCCCAAAATCCATACCAGGCGCTTTAGGTCTGGTAGGAATTTTAAGGGGGGAAAAACATGGGGTCCCCCTAACATTCCTACCAGACCCTTGATCCGAGCACTGGCCCGGCAGGGCAGGAAAGGGGGGGGGCGATCGAGCGCCCCCCTCTCCCTGCGCCTTACCAAGCCACGTGCCCTCGGCATTGGGAGGGTTTCCCCATGCCGATGGGGTCAAGGGCCTCTTCCCCACAACCCTGACCCGATGGTTGTGGGGGTCTGCGGGCAAGGGGGCTTATTTGCATCGGGGTACCCCTTTATTTAAGGGGGCACCCAGATGCCGCCCCCCCTTGTGAATGAGTAAGGGTTACTTGTACCCCTACCCATTCACTAGAGGGTTAAATCAAATAGTTAGTAAAAAGTCCGGACTTTTGATAAAATACTTTAATTGAAAAAAAAGTCAATTTTTGACTATTCCTTTAATAAAAAATAAAAAAAAATGGCTCCATCGATGTAATCCAGTGTCAATCACGATACAGGACTCCCAATGCCGAGGGCACGTGGCCTTGTAAGGCGCAGGGAGGGGGGGCGCTCGTCTTTCCTGCCCTAGCGGGGTGATTTAATGAAGGGAGATTGTGAGTGTTATAATTCCATAACACAAAGTGCCCATACAATGACCTTGATATCAGTACTGCATCACCAAATGTTTCATGAAAGCTAGCAATCAAAATAAAAAGTATTTCCAAGTGAACCTTGTATGAAGCACAGCTGAGCCATCCTAAAACAGAACATTTGCAATCTTGCATCCATTTAGATGAGGATAGGCTTTTAAAGTAGTTGATCAAACATGAAGTGCCCACTACAAGGAATGCCTGAACTTACAGATGTCTGGAAAATGCCAAGAGCCAATCACACACAATCAAGAAATACTTTTTCTGGGGGAGCTCTGGTCACATACAGTATACTGAATGCCACCAGGATCCCATATAGCAAGAAAGAAAATGTTGAATTGTTGGCAGGTTTAAAGTGCAGCTTCATATTGAGATCGATAGCTAATAATAGTTTAATAACATTTGGTTGGAAAATTGGAGATTCCCTTTCAAATTGAATCTTTACATTTTCCCTCCTAATCCTAATCCTTCACCGTGTATCCAAACCGTGTATCCAAACCTCTGTCATTATCCTTAGTGGTGAGACAAGTTGTTTTACATGCTGGTTTGTGAGTGTGCCATGATGCCTTTCTGCTGTTTTACTGTTCAAAGCCCATTTCGTGTGCACCTTACTGTATAACTGGTGACAAATTGTTGAGTGCGTTTGTCGTTTGTTTTGCTCAGTCTGAACATCTGTCTCACCCATCAACATTATGCCTGTAATTTAACATCAAGCAGCTGCAGGCAAAAAAAACCTGCAGATGTGTCACTTACCTCTGCTGGTCCCATGTCTCCTTTTCAGGAATAAGTGAACACATTTTTGTTGTCAGCCTGGTTTGACAAGACAGATGGTTACATAGTTACATAGTATTTGAGGTTGAATAAAGACATTAGTCCATCAAGTCCAACCTATTAGGATCTCATTCTAGGAGTACCCGTACCCCTGTATATTACGGTCCCTTAAGAAATCGTCCAAAAGTTTCTTGAACAATTCCACATTATTTGCTGAAATCACCGCCTGTGGCAGTGAGTTCCAGACCCTAACTGATCTTACTGTGAAGAACCCCCTTCGCCCCTTGTGCTGGAATTTTTTTTCCATCAATTTTAGGTGATGGCCTCTAGTTTTTGTAACGGAGTTAATTTTAAACAGTTTATCGCTAATGTTGCTACCACCATTAAACATTTTGTACATGGAAATCATATCCCCCCTTAATCTCCTCACCTCTAATGTGAACATGTTTAAATTTAGTAGCCTCGTCTCGTAGCTCTGGTCCTCCATACCCCTAATTAGTTTGGTTGCCCTTCGCTGGACTTTTTCCAACTCAAGGACATCTTTTCTTAGTACTGGTGACCAGAACTGGACCGCGTACTCCAGATGAGGTCGAACCAATGATCTATAAAGTGGCAAAATTATAGACTTGTCCCTGCAATACATCCCCTTTTTAATACAGGACAAGACCCTGCTAGCTTTGTTTACAGCAGCCTGGCACTGCAA